>NC_056603.1:44195366-44260178 GCF_018340385.1 Cyprinus carpio
ACCCAGCTAGAACAAGAAATACCCCGAACCAGAGGAGCCACAATCTTCTCTACACTTGATGTGGCCTGTGGATTCTGGACCATTCTGGTGCACCCGGAAAACCAACACAAGCTGGCATTCACATTTGGCAACCGAGGAATCTGCGGGGTTGCAAACCCTGGTTCAGCGACACACACTGCCCTGCCGAATCCAAGCCTCCGTACACAAGTCCACAGAGACGCAAGCATTAGGTATTGTAGTGACGATGGCTCGTCAACACTCCCTTGCACCCGTACACAACTACTCTCACTTCACGACCAGCATGACACAACCAGCCGTGTCAAACGTGCCCAACCCCCGAATAGGGGATTCAAAAGTACCGAAAGGTGCCACGCCCTACCTTCAGACGACCCTGGCCTTATAGTCATTTTCCGAGTGAAGAGTAGCCAGACAGCACTGGAACTTCCCATCCTTCAAGAATTACAACTTCATCTTTAGATCCAGAACTGGAACTCGGGATGAGGAAGGGGGTCCTGAAACAATTGAACTTGTCCCGTCGAAACCAGCCCTCCAAGCACTGTCTCGGACGGCAACGTTCTGAAACCCGTCATCTGCGGGTCCAGAGGCCTGGACAGCTGCCGACATTGCACTTGGATCTCTACAGGTCTCAGACAGAAAAAAAAAAAAATCCCCGGAAGGGGGGGGGGTGGCCAAGTCCAAGACCACACCGAACATCATTCAAGCTGAAGCCTTCAGCTCCAGGTCCACTGCTACACGACCAGTTATGATTCACCTGCCATCTGCCCATCGTGATGATTGCTGTCGATGATGTCCACAATGGGCCTTCATCAGACAGGAAAGGGGGACTGTAGCGTATGAGAAGTATCATTCATTCATTGGTTCTGAATGAAATGAATCATGGCAGGTGAATCTAAACAATGCACAGTCCGTGGCTTAAAACCCAACGGTTTTAGCCCCGAAACTCATGCCAGTAAAATCAAAACCTCTCCTGCAAGCTGAATGGCCGGCCTGGGTGCCAGCATGGCTGGGTTTAAATTCCTGACCAGATCGTAAACCTTTATTCCCCCAACTGGGGAGAAACAGAAAGAAGCCCAGCTCGCTAGGAATTCTTGTAAGGAAAAAAAGGAAAGTAAATATATTCTAAATGTATTGGACGGTATTTCCTTTTTGTGCTTAGATGTCTTCCATATCAAATTGGAGTATCATACACTTTTATTGTGTTAATCAAACTTTAAATGTGTGTAATATGCATATGAATGTAACTTTATGTTTCTCCTACCTTACCTGTCATTTTTGGTATCTTTACTAAAGTTTTATTCTTATATTCGCCTTTCCCTACACGAGGGAGACGAACTCTGAATTATTTTCTTTGGTAACTCCACGTTCGTTGAACCATTTGAAACTACGCCCGAGTCTGCTCGCCCCGGAAGACACGAGAGAACACGCCCAGCTCTAAAAGAAACGACGCTCGCCCGTCTTAGCAGCCACAAAGATACCCACATGCAAAGTGAAGTATTATTTTCTATAGAGATTTAAACGCTTGCTTAAGGTTGTCTATTCCTGTTCAAGTGATCTGATTCCTTGTTGTCTTTCAAAAAAGGTTACTGTATGTGATTTTTGCCATACTGCGCGATCATTCTGCATGATTTGCCTATCTCTCTCTCACCTTCTCTCGCTCACCCCTTTCACTCACTCACTCTCTCTCTCTCCCTCTCTCTCTCTCTTTTTGTTATTCGTTTTTGTATTGTATTTGTTTTTTTTACTGTTTGTATTGTTATACGCATATTTACTCTGTGTGAATCGTAGTTTGATGTATTATTAGTTCAATTATTTAAAAGCCAATATATTCATGATTGTTCTGTCTAAAATGCTCACATTAAGAAGTCAATGAAATGTTTGATCTTAGCTACAAAGCTTATTTGTTACTTTTTCAGTAACCTAAATTTTATAAGGACGGGAGGAGAATGGTTCATGGCCAGAAACTATTTTTTTTCCTGGAATTATAATAAGTGATAACTTTATTGAAGTTGATAAGTTAATCTTACGGCCGTTTGCTGGACAAAACCCCCCCACTGTTTGATTTGCATTAATTCCCCCAGTAAAAGATATCACGTTAATTGATTATGAAGAATGGAAATATTGACATATTAATGAGTAAAATTACAGTGCTTGTAATGAGTTATTGATATATACAATTGACCTATTTTTCATCTTCAATAAATTTTAATGTAACTGTTACGCGAGATATATATATTAATCATATTCCTGATTAATTATTAAAATTCCCTATATATATCATTTGAGCTAAACGTTAACGTACTACCCAGTGCGGCTACAAGAAATAAATGCTAACCTTCCACCAAGAGTGGACAAACCTTGGTTACGATCACATCAGAAACAGGATATTTCTAAAAGCACCGGTGAGCAAATCTTTGATTTTTTTATGGGAAGTTGGCTATTATTTTAGGGTTAAAACCCGGTGTGTCTCTAGGATCTGTAAAACAACCATTTACGAAGATCATTTTGAAGGTGCACCTGTCGTGACATATGCACCGCATCAAGCTGACATAAGAGTCGCGTTTTATAGCATGTATATATACAGTGATATGATGGAATATCAATCAGTAGGTGATTCGTATGTACCGCTACAGAGAACTGTACATATAGACGGATCATCTAATGACAGGGTCAGTGTTAGATTCTACAAGCCGCATTATGTACCTGTAAATAAATCTAATATTACAGATATTTGCATTGAGGTTAAAGACGATCAGAACAAACACAAGTACGTTTCACTTATGGTAAAGTTGTGGCTAAATTTCACTTCAGACCTGTTGAAAAAAAGTTTTAGTTTTAACAAAACTATTGCGCCAACTATGGTACCCCGCTAAACGTCGCAGTAGTAGAACAAGAGCACAGTCGCAAAAACGCAAACGTGCAAAGAAATCCGTCCGTGCCAAAAGACCTCTGAACACTATTTTCTAAATATGGCTCTATTTCACAACATGTCGGAGGAATGTATTAAATCAGAGTTAAATTTATTTACAATTCCCATGACCCAGACATCGCATTGAAAAAAAATCCTTATGTTGAAATACCACCTCTATCTGCAATAACTGAATTATCACCATTAGAATTTTTATTGCGGGCACAGGGGAAGATTATCTTGATCTGCATAACTCTCTGTTATACACCAGACTCAAAATAACCAGACTCGACGGTTCTAATATACCAGATGGATCGCCTGTCGGTTTATAATAAAACTATCCAGGAGTGTGTATATTCTCACAGGTGGATGTTTCTCTAGGCGATCGTCTGATAACCCAGAGTTCCCAGTACCTACCCCTACAGGTGTTTGATCGAAGCTCTGATTAATTTTGGAGAAGATACACTCGAAAGTGTCTTTTCAGCAGGTTTGTTCTAACCAAGATACACTGGGTCACATGGATGCTACTGACCCCGCAGAGAGAAAATACGGGGTTAATGAAGAGAGCTGCATTTACCAATGCTAGTAATGTGATAGAATTACTAGCCCCCATTCATAGCGATATTTTCTTTCAAGAAAAAATAATGTTGAATGGTGTAGATATAAAAATAAGAATGACAAGAGCTAAAGATGAGTTCTGTCTAATGCGAGATGATGCTGTTGGTTATAAACTCAATATTGTATCAGCATCTCTTTTTGTGAAAAAAGTTTCTGTTTCACCTGGCTTCCGGTTCGGACACGCGCAGGCACTTCTATCAACCACTGCTAAATACCCCATAGACCGTGTGTGTCTGAATAATTTTTCTATCCCCGCTGGATCTCGTGTGTCTAATCAAGAAAGTCTTTTTCTCGGGACACTACCAAAATCAATCATTTTAGCAATGACAGAAAATTCTGGCTTTTCAGGGGCATATGATAAAAATCCCTTTGGTTTTAAACATTTAAAGCTGGAGTTTTGGGCTTTATATCAAGACAGACTCCAAATTCTGTCCAAACCGTTCAGCCGGAATATGAGAGACTTCCAAAGACTGTACAAGCCTTTTTTAAAAACAATTCTGTCTGTGTGCAATACTCTAACAAACAGGTTTACAGACTTCACATCAGATACTTGCGGACAACATTGTGTGTTTTTTCTCTATCACATGTCAAAGGGTTATGATTATGAAAATGTTGTTAAACTGTACCATGATGACCTGATTAAAAATGATAACATGGTTGCTCGATTTGTAAAGAGACTGAAACCTTCTCTCTGATACATTTAATTGTATTCAGTGCGTACAAAATTGTAAAAGGTGTCTGTAGTACACCTAGAACTGTCCTATTATTTCATGTTTAATAAATAAAAGACTATGTAATCATAAATGTATTAATAATATGGATGTACTGTATAAATAAAGACAACGTATAGCCAGACATCTTTTTCCGTCTTTTTATTAACATCATGAGCTTAACACATAACATAACACAAATATTTCAAACATATTTACAAAAAACAATATTAAAAAGATAACCAGGCACTAGTATCAAGAGACGGTGAATTAAACATCTGTACGACTGTGGTACTAGGTTGTGTCGTAATCTTTGACACATGCTTTTTACATCCCCATTTTTTCAACGGTGTAGGGGCGATTTCCTTTTAAGGGTCTCAACCGTGCATTTAACCTGCGGGTTGGTGATAGTGGAAAATGGTATATTTAAAGAGGCAAAAGCATCCAGAAATTCGCTCCAGCCATGCGGTCTGTATTCATCAGTTATACTTTTAACCAAATCCAACATGTGTGACCCGGTGATTACATTCCCTTTAAATACAAACTCACCAGAAGTTGTTTATGAAGACACTTGTTTAGCATTAGACATTTTATTCAAAATGAGTTTGAAGTTTTTTAAACTCCTTTGTGGCACGTTATTTAAGATTTTGTAGACAATTTGATCCTCGCCATCATCAGGCGGCGGGGCAGGCACGCTGGCTGGTGCAGTAGCAGGTGCACTAACAGGTGCATTGGCAGGTGCATTGGTATGAATAGTATCCGGTTTCGGTAGTGTAAGAGTTAAAGTACTACTCTACAAATCACCTTGTTTTACTATAGTTAAAAACCTCTGCAAGATGTTGGAATAAAGTTTAGCCTTCCCGTGTGAATCTAAATCTGTCCTTTGCAATACTTTTCTTATAGCTGTATCTAAATCATTCTCCACAGTTTGATGAACTGTCTCACGAACACCACCCGTTCTTAATTTATTCATCTGATTCTGAGGAATTAGGTAAAGCTTTTCAGCATATTCCATTTCTAATGTTGTCTGGAGGTTATTAAACTACTGATAAATAGTATTGCCACACTTAACAGAGGTACAAGAAAACCACCTTGTTGATTAATCAGCCGCTTTTTTTTCTTTTGATGTTAATATTTTTACTAGCAGTGTATTTGATCTCTTCTTTTTTCTTTTTTAACCTCCGGAGCTGGTTGGCGTTTAGAGGTATGTTATCGTGGAGTACATTAAGAGCTATCTCACATAGGGATAGAATCAGCTGATCTGACGCGGACTGTAAAATAATGCAACGTTGCTTCGGTGAAGCCTTATATAACAGTTTTAAAAGAGGTAAGTTTTTACAGAGCCTATCATTCATTTTCAGCAACAGTTTTCACCGTAGGCATTTCTGCACGTACACCACCTGTTGGTCTGAAAACAACTCTGATCTGAGACAAAAATGCTCAGGTGTTTTAGCTTTAAAGTCGATCAAAAGGAAGCCAAAAGGCTGACTGGTCGCATCCTTATAACATTCCATAAATAATTTTGTATTTCCAGGATAAATCTGAGGTCCTAAAGTCATTATTTGCATCGAGTCTCTTGGACTCTTGTACAAAACAAGGTAGTGAGTATTGAGCGTGATAGTCCTGCTGGTTTTACCGTGAAAAAACAGATTCTGGGTTATCAATATGATGGAAAATGATTTATGATGAACATATTGCGTGAAAGCTTGTGAGAGTTCATTGTTTGAAAATGCAAGATCCATAAGATCATCACAGATATAGAAACTATTGACATTAGGAGGTAATAAAGCTTCATCCGTTAAAGAGTTTGGACTACACTTATGCTACTGTGTCTGACACGAATGAGAAGTGTTTAATGATGTGGCCGTTTCCAAAGATATGACGGGCGAAATCTTCAGGATCTGTTAAAAGCTCCACTGTAGGTAGATTGCACCTAAGCCCAAATCTCCCCCAAGGCGAATTCAATAAATATTTATTTATAGATCTGCATGCGGGGTTGAGTGCGATTTTGTCAATGTCGAGCTGAACTCCTTCCTTCTCAAAATATCCTTTGACGTAAGACTGCTTGTCAGCGTTGTCACTACGTGCGATGGAAAACCTGAAGCCTCCTGTTTGAATTTAAGAAACGTCTTAACATACCTGCTGAAAATAAAAGTGTCAGAGGTCTGTGGAAAATGCCAGACTTCCTTAATTCTGACTACCGAATAAACCTTTATCAATAGCTCTGGAGAGTTCAACAGACATCCAAAATCCTGAAATGACTCTTTCTACATCACCGTGCTGACACGGACCCTGAAACTGTACCTCAGCACAGGTGCGAAACAGCGCAAATAATAATTTCCCTTGAGTAGACTTGATGGGCAACACCGGATGGAGTAGTTTATGAGGGGGGAGTACGCTGCATTTAATAAGTCCGAAATACGATTCGACCGGTTCAAAGTCTTTTAAAATGATCTCGGGATGGCAGATAGGGTAAGTTTTACACGACTGTAGGTATAGATAGAGAGATGTGAAATCCAAATATGACCCGCGTTCACCCACGTCGGTCTCGTGGTACAACCGGAGGGCATTCGTTCTCCCCCCGTAAAGCGATTCCCTGGGGTTAAACCTCGCTGGCGCATTATAATTACTCATAAAATCAATGACATCAGGATCATTTTGTTTAGCTTCCGCTCACTGACATTCCCAAATCTCGTGTACTTTGAGATTATATGTATTACACAAAACATTCATCTTATTGTCAGATTGTCTTCTGAGCACACCAAACAGTATTTTTGATACCGGATTCAATTCATTAGGATTAAAAACGGCAACAATGTCCGTGCCAGAAACACCCTAAAATCTCCAAAGCTATTCTATCGCCGTTATCAGCCTCATAATAACTGTCCATATGATACGGCCCAAATTTGGCTTCACCATGATTTAACGCATGATAAACATCGACATTTCTGCTTGCTTTAATCTATTCCAACCATTGGATGTAGCCATTTTTGTGCGTTAGGGCAATTGTGTCTTTGGTTAAAAAAAAGCATTTGGAACACTTTCATAGCACAAACTGGCTAACGTTATACAGTCAAAAAGTGTCTACGTTTGTACACTCTATAAACTCTTTTCTGTATTTCATGCAAGCCTCTCGCAAAACAACATCATTCTTGCAGTACATACCTAATTGCTTTTTGAAGTCAAACACCTCCCCTGCTACGCTCTCGTACCATGAATCGAATTTCACACGTTCAGCGTCAGACACATCATCTGATATCCATAATATTCTTTTGAGGGATACGGCCCATATAATTTGCATTCTGCAAGTGATTAAAATGATGGGGAAAGAAGTCTACAGCCTTGGAGTATGATTTTTGGCGCTAGTCCCTGACTAGTGAAATACTCGAGCAATATAAAAAGATTCGAAACCCCGAAGAATTGTGTGCGATAAATGTGAAACCATCAAATTTTGGTCGTCTGAAATGCTTGACCATCTGATCTACACAGTCTACATCTTCTGCTGTAAATTCCTCCCCAGCTTGCCCGATTGCACAAATATAATTTGTTGTATGAAGGACATTTTCATACATTGTTTCAAAGTCAAAATAAATATAGTCTTGGCTATGTTCACTAGGCTTTAAAGGTTGAATATAGCAACAGTGCTGACCTTCATCCATCAGAACTTCAGTGGAATGCACACATCTCGATGGTGCACATTTGTGTGATAATAGTTTATCACCAGACCATTTTGCTCTGTACTGTCTGTAACATTTGTCACAGTATTTTATGAGATCGCACTGAGACCTCAAACCGTCATTTTGTGCTTGTTTAAGCATTTCATAACAGAAATCAGATCTACAATATCTCAAACAATCGTCACATTGCAACGGTTTCTTAGGATGTGTGTAGCACTGGTTGTTAGTGCACACATTGCATGTAAATTTGCAATAATGTACACTACGATCATTAAACCCATGATAGCAGTATTCACAAACATACGAGTAACCTAAAAACGCTTTCAGATTTTTTATCAAGTGATAATGATCTTCATGTAGGTTTAAATGCAACGTCTTGTGATGTACCTCATCTGTATTTTTATACACTTCCAATTTACCTGAACCCGATCTGTGAAAGATAACTATTTTCAGGTCTGGATGGGCTTCAAATTTAGAAACATCATGCAACACAATTTTATCTTGGGGATCGTAACACAGAGCAGTATGTATATTTCTGGCTATTCTCATCAATTCATTGTCGGGACTTTGAGGATTTAAAAAGTGAGCTATGCACGCACTAAAACACATACTGTCTGCGAAATTTTTCGTGCTAAACAAATGCATTCTTTTGTCTGAATTACTGCAGCAATGTGGCGTGGCATGGAGTCGATCAGTCTGTGGCACTGCTCGGGTGTTATGAGAGCCCAGGTTGCTCTGATAGTGGCCTTCAGCTCTTCTGCATTCTTGGGTCTGGCATATCACATCTTCCTCTTCACAACACCCCATAGATTTTCTATGGGGTTAAGGTCAGGCGAGTTTGCTGGCCAATTAAGAACGGGGATACCATGGTCCTTAAACCAGGTACTGGTAGCTTTGGCACTGTGTGCAGGTGCCAAGTCCTGTTGGAAAATTAAATCTGCATCTCCATAAAGTTGGTCAGCAGCAGGAAGCATGAAGTGTTTTAAAACTTCCTGGTATACGGCTGCGTTGACCTTGGACCTCAGAAAACACAGTGGACCAACACCAGCAGATGACATGGCACCCCAAACCATCACTGACTGTGAAAACGTGCAACGTGGATTGTGTGCCTCTCCCCTCTTCCTCCAGACTCTGGGACCCTGATTTCCAAAGGAAATGCAAAATTTACTTTCATCAGAGAACATAACTTTGGACCACTCAGCAGCAGTCCAGTCCTTTTTGAAGCGAGACGCTTCTGATGCTGTCTGAAATGCGACAGCTGAAACCCATGTCTTGCATACTTCTGTGCGTAGTGGTTCTTGAAAGCATTGACTACAGCTGCAGTTCACTCTTTGTGAATCTCCCCCACATTTTTGAATGGGTTTTGTTTCACAATCCTCTCCAGGGTGCGGTTATCCCTATTGCTTGTACACTTTTTCTATCACATCTTTTCCTTCCCTTCGCCTCTCTATTAATGTGCTTGGACACAGAGCTCTGTGAACAGCCAGCCTCTTTTGCAATGACCTTTTGTGTCTTGCCCTCCTTGTGCAAGGTGTCAATGGTCTTCTTTTGGACAACTGTCAAGTCAGCAGTCTTCCCCATGATTGTGAAGCCTACAGAACTAGACTGAGAGACCATTTAAAGGCCTTTGCAGGTGTTTTGAGTTAATTAGCTGATTAGAGTGTGGCACCAGGTGTCTTCAATATTGAACCTTTTCACAATATTCTAATTTTCTGAGATACTGAATTACTGAATTACAATACATGTATTAAAAAAAATAAAAAAAAATAAAAAAAAAGGCTATTCTTTGATTCAAGATTTGGGGGCACAATTTCAGGGCAGTTTTGAGTTATTTTTTCCATTTGATCATCACATTTATTACTACCAGATGGAGACAGAGGCTAACCTAACAGAGGTGATTTCAGGCTTATTCAAGGACAATTTTTATTTATTATATTATTTATTTATTAATTTCTTGCGCTCTGTGTATCTGAATCTTTGCTGATTGTCCCACATAATTTGATGTGTGAGTTTGTGTGTATATACTGTAGAATAGATCTACTTAGAAACACAACCGTTTTTGTGTACTTCCTGTAGATTATTAGTTTTAGTTCCTGTAGATTAAATCCTGTAGATTTAGTTCCTGTAGATTATCAGGAAGTACACAAAAACGTTTTGTATATATATATATATATATATATATATATATATATAATATATATATATATATATATATATATATATATATATATATATACTTTGATATCAATGTTAGTGTAATTTGATATTAAGTTGTAAGACAGACTCATTATATTTATTGAGAGGTTTTGTTTATAAGGAGGTGAAGACCTTTCTAATATAATTATAATCTGTTGATAATCTCTCTCACGGCTTCAACAGTAGATGAAGGGCTACTGTAATTACTGTAACATGAATGTTTGTGGTCAATTGAAACAGACGTATACTTAAAACTACTGAGTCTACACCTGCGGTGGCCTGTTGCATGAAGCCAGGTTCCACACTACCTGAATAAGTTCAGTCTGGTTTGCTCAAGCGCAGGATATCACAAATCAAACCTGAACTAATCAGCTGTGAGGAAAGTGACATATCTGTCTGCTATTTATTTATTATAGATATTTGAAACATATTTTTTATTTATATAATATTCTTAATGCATTACACATAAGCAATTATATTTTGACAATTAATATTAAACTTTTAATTTAAATTTATATATGTACATGAATAAAACTATATAAATAAAGCTTTCATAATTCACTTGTATTCTATCTATCTATCTATCTATCTATCTATCTATCTATCTGTCTATCTATCTATCTATCTATCTATCTGTCTATCTATCTGTCTTTCTGTCTGTCTGTCTATCTATCTTTCTGTCTATCTATCTATCTATCTGTCTATCTATCTATCTATCTATCTGTCTGTCTATCTATCTATCTATCTATCTATCTATCTATCTATCTATCTGTCTGTCTATCTATCTATTCTGTCTGTCTGTCTGTCTGTCTATCTATCTATCTGTCTGTTTGTCTGTCTGTCTGTCTGTCTGTTTTTTTGTTTGTTTGTCTATCTGTCTGTCTGTCTCTGTCTGTCTGGTCTATCTATCTATCTATCTATCTATCTATCTGTCTGTCTGTCTGTCTATCTATCTGTCTGTCTATCTATCTGTCTGTCTGTCTATCTATCGATCTGTCTATCTGTCTGTCTATCTGTCTGTCTATCTATCTATCTGTTGATCTATCTATCGTTCTATCTATCTGTCTGTCTATCTATCTATCTATCTATCTATCTATCTATCTATCTGTCTGTCTGTCTGTCTGTCTGTCTGTCTTATCTGTCTGTTATCTATCTATCTGTCTATCTGTCTGTTTTTCTGTCTCTCTGTCTGTCTATATATATTTTTTTTTTTTTCTATCTATCTGTCTTTTTTTTTTTCTTTTTTATATGTCTGTCTATTCTATCTGTATCTATCTATCTGTCTATCTGTCTGTCTGTCTGTCTGTCTGTATGTATGTCTGTCTGTCTGTCTGTCTGTCTGTCTGTCTATCTATCTATCTATCTATCTATCTGTCTTTATATCTATCTGTCTGTCTGTCTATCTATCTATCTATCTATCTATCTGTCTGTCTGTCTGTCTGTCTGTCTGTCTATCTATCTATCTATCTATCTATCTGTCTGTCTGTCTGTCTGTCTATGTCTGTCTGTCGGTGGGCTGTCTGTCTGTCTGTCTGTCTGTCTGTCTATCTATCTATCTGTCTTGTCTATCTGTCTGTCTGCTATCTATCTATCTATCTATCTATCTATCTGTCTGTCTGTCTGTCTGTCTGTCTGTCTGTCTGTCTATCTATTATCTGTCTGTCTGTCTGTCTGTCTGTCTGTCTGTCTGTCTGTCTGTCTCTGTCTGTCTATCTATCTATCTATCTATCTATCGGTCTGTCTGTCTGTCTGTCTGTCTGTCTGTCTGTCTGTCTAATCTGACTATCTATCTGTCTGTCTGTCTATCTATCTATCTATCTATCTATGCTATCTGTGTCTGTCTGTCCCGTGTCTGTCTGACTGTCTATCTATCTGTCGATCTCTATCTCTATCTGTCTATCCTATCTGTCTGTCTGTCTGTCTGTCTGTCTATCTATCTATCTATCTATATTACTTAAATACATTTGTTGATTCACTTGCATTTGTTTCTGTTCTCTCCCGCAAGCATTTTGTCTTGTCTTGTAAATGCATTTAATTAAAAGAACGATCAAGGCAGCTTGATCTAATATCACAAAACTGCTTCTTCCCCTTATAATGGGCTCACTCAACACCTTTTCAAAAACGTGATGGATATTATTATACATATGTAGTCCTATCAATTATAACCAGTAGTGTGACTGATGGCATTGTTCTGGCTCATTGCTAAGAACTTCATTTGGACAAATTTAAAGGCGATTTTCTCAGTATTTAGAATGTTTTTTTTTTGTTTGTTTAGTTTTTTTTTTTAAATTTTTATTCAGATTTTCAATTAGTTGTACCTCAGCCAAATATTGTCCGGCTAACAAACCATACATCAAAGGAAAGCATATTTATTCAGCTTTCAGGTGATCTATAAATCTTCTATTTCAAAATAAATAAATAAATACATAAATTACCCTTATGACTGGCTTTGTGGTCCAGGGTCACAAATATATTTTAATCTCATCACTCAATTTTTACATCCTTCATATTAGTTTTATTTCCCCAGATGCTTTCTTTTGATGGTGAAATGCTCGTTTGGTTTCACTTTCACTTCATGCATTTAAATTGTCAAGGCACAATGTTCTGGAAGGATGCTTTGAAACATCATGGATTGTAAACAGGTAACAACATGTCTAGTTTGACACCACAGCTGTAACGCTTGTGTTGTTCCCAACCCAGTGCTGAAGAATTTCCTGACTGCTCTTTTTTTTCCATTTAACCCTCTGGGGTCGACAAACGCCCCTAAAGAATCTTAAATTACTCTGTCAGTTTTGATCATACAGATAAGAGCAATATATAAATCGAACACATAATATTCATAACAAAAAACACAACTTTGTGCTTTTATAAAATAAAGAAAACAGTGAAATTAAAAAGTGAAAGAGGACTTGGAGTGTCAGGTTATAATTTACCAAAAAAAAAAAAAGTAGTGTCTATGAGACAAATGCTTAGTCAACTGACAATCAAATACAGTGGTAGGCAAAAAATGTAAAGAGAGAGAATGTGGTTGATGGATGCTGGTTATGTGCTGCTTTTGATTTACTGAATGTGTGTGTGTCAAAAGCTGTGATGCACACACCCTGAGAAGATGATGCAAATGTACGTGAAACTGGAGTGGTGTAACTTCTGGGAAGGGTTTATTTTTAATCACAATGGAGAGAGATTCTGAAGAAACGAAACTCTACTGTACATAAATAGGAGGAGAGAGAAGAAGAAATTAAAGACTGAAAAGCAGAATCCAGGAGTGATACCTCCGTCAAGGTGAGTCTGATCTCTCCTGATCATTAGTGGTGTTTGCAAAGGCAAGGGTCACTCTTTATATTTGCTCATTCTATTGTTTTTTACTATTGTACTAAAAAGTATCAAACTTCAGGTATTACCTGGGAGTGATTCGTCCAATCGTGCTTTTCTAGTCCATCACACTTGCAAACGGCAAGATAAGATTGTTTGGATAATACGAGGGCAATAAACACACGATTATTACAAAATTGTTAAAGTTTGATTCTTTTCAATTTGATTTAAAGCCAGAAAATTAAGAAAGACTAATTTTTTTTTTGTTATGTTATTTTTTTTATGGGAAGAGAAAAAATCAATTTTATTTCTCAACATGAAAAGGAAATCTTATTCTGACATGATGTGTTTCATTTGATTGTCAAAATGCTGCATTAATTGGACCAGAATTTTAAGAGTTAAGGTTGTTTTATATGCTTCAAATGTCTTTGAGATGCATCTTTATGATTCGTCTTGCTGTTTTTTCAGCCTTTCACGTCATGGGTGCTGCGGTAAGTTGCCATGTACAGAACAAGAAGCTTTTAAGAAGAAACATCTGCATTCCGTTTTTTTTTTTTTTTTTTTTTTTAATTATTATCATTTTTAAACAAGTCCACACAAATAACGTGTACCCTACCCTGCAGACAATAACCCACATAAACCATTTGAAAAACCGGATCTAGAGACCAGAACATCATAGGCTGCATTTACACTGCAGGTCTTGATGCCCAAATCCGATTTTCTGACTATATCCGATTTTTTTGACGACCCGCTTACATCATCTTTTAAAAGTGACCCGTATCCGATTTTTTTTGCATTTACACTATACACTGCTGAAACTACCAAACGTAGACATTCTGACCTGGAAAATGAAGTAAAACAGCACGAAATACAATGGATGCAGATGCAAATAAAATTATACAGTGTTTTGGTTTTCACAATATTTGAAAAGTAAACAAAAAAAAAATCAGCAAAACATTGGTCTCGTACGGCGGGCGGAGAAAAAAAGCGCTTAAAACCGTGCCTTCCCATATCTCGTGACATGTCTTCAAACACGGATTTAATTTCTGTAACAACCCTGCATTTTTGCCTGCACTGTCTCTTCGCCCCAAAGACTTAAAAGACATGAAACCTCTGCATTGCTCCACTGTGTGTATCCTTCATCCTCCATCGCACCTATAATAAGTCATGTGATCTCAGTTGGTGGTGTCCACCTGAGTTGACGTCACTTTTTTTTTAATGACGAACGACTCGCATTTACTGGGGAATATCCGATTTGTCTGCTTACATGGCACACGCAAATGCACGTATCCGATTCATATCTTTATTACCACATATGAATGAGGCCTGAATCCGATCTGAGAAAATCGGAATCCATGCGGTTTTTTCCTGCTTACACGTTCACCGGTCATATCCGATCTGTGCCACATGAGAGGAAAAAATCGGAATTGGGTCACTTGAACCATGCAGTGTAAATGGGGCCATAGACACCAGAGGGTGGATCCTTTTCATTCTGGTTCACAGTTTTGGGGAAAGTTACTTTTAAAAGTAATGCATTACAATGTTGCATTACTCCCTTAAAAATAACTTATTGCATTACTTAGTTACTTTTTATCCAAGGTAATTTTGTTATGTTACTTTTGCATTACTTTTTACTCATCTGGGCTGGGCTTATATATATGTATGTATATAATATATATATATATATATATATATATATATATATATATATATATATATATTAGGGCTGTCAAATGATTAATCACGATTAATCACATCCAAATAAAAGTTTTGTTTACCTAATATATGTGTATACTGTGTATATTTATTATGTATATATATAAAATACACACACATGCATGTATATATTTAAGAAGAATATGTTATGTTTATATATTAAATATATTTATATATAATATAAAATATAACAATATAAATATATAAATGTATATACATGTAAATATTTTCTAAATATATAATTTATGTGTGTGTATTTATATATACATAATAAATATACCCTGTACACATACATATATTATGTAAAAAAAACTTTTATTTTGGATGTGATTAATCGTGATTAATCATTTGACAGCCCTAATATATATATATATACATACATATATATATATATATATTTTTTTTTTTTTTTTTTTTAAAATGTAAAAAGCCCTTTAATTCCCTCAGGCTGAAGGAGATGGGTTAAATAAAATAATAAAAGAAATAGAAATCTTATGTTTATTTAAAGTCATTTTTTGCTTATTAGTATGGTTGAATTGGATCAACAAAGGTCAGCAGCAAAGATTAGTATTAATAATAAAATGGGATTAAATACTTATAGGATATCTGTGCTATTTGAACATATTTAATTATTGCAGGTTTGTGTCATATTCTGCTTATTGCTTTTTTGCTTTTCACTTGTTTTTATTAATTTTGCGGAACGCTGAATCTGTTTTTGTGAAAGTAAGATGAGTAAATGCATGGGGACATTTACTCTAAAACTACAGGAAGCATCATGTTTTACACAGCGCACACAAGTTTTTACTCCCGATTTCTCTCAGCATGGGAACAGCAGAGCTGTCAGTCAATAAATGGGAAAGCAAAGTACACTGGTGTTACTTATTTGAAAAAGTAACTCAGGTATTTTAAATGTGGAGGTATTTCTTGTAAATAAAAAAAAAAAGAGTTACTTTAGTAGTTATTTGAAAAAAAAAGTAATCTGATTACGTAACTCACATTACTTGTAAACCCCAAGATTGCTGGCTTGTTAGCAACCACCCTCAACACACTAGCAATGCCATAACAGCTACAAAGATCACCCTAGGAACTGCTTAGCAACACTCGAGCAGCCACCTAGCGATACGTTAAATTGGTACAAAACTTAATGTCTTTTGCACCATACCCCAAATACAGTATACCTATGAAGTTTTGAGTTAGTGTCACCTAGTGTTTGAATGTAATGCTTTGTGAATGGTTTTGTGATAGTTTTGTGAATTTTGTCCTATAACCAATAAATCTATTTGTCCAATAAATCTCAATTCATTGGATCCTACAGAATCCAGTTGGTATACATTTTTAAAAAGTTGTACATTTTGCTGTCTGCCTTCTTGCATCAGCTAAAAAAAAGAAAAAAAAAAAAAAAAAATGTTATTGTTTAAAGAGTGTTTGTAAGATGTTGAAAGAATTCAGACAGTAATAGTCAGATCATGCTAGAAAAAAGATATCAAAATATTTTTGATAACTCCAACTGTTTTAATGTAACCCATAGTCAAATTTGCTATAGTGGAGCTGCACAGTGTTTTATGCAATATCTTGGTAACACTTCGGCCTATTGCACTGAAACTTGATATATAAAATCACGACCATGCTCTGATGCTCTCTGTCATGCTTGATTAGCTCCTCACTTTGCCTCTTTTGTGCTTGGCCCATAATTGCTGTTTCAGCTGTAGTTATTGTTGTTGATGTTGTTGCAGCTCTTCAGTCCACTCTCAAGTTTACTAGCCGACACAACCACAATGATTACACCCGTGGATATCTTTCGCCACCTTCAGTGCCCCATCTGCAAAAACCTGCTGACAGATCCAGTCTCCACCACCTGTGGACACACCTTCTGCAAGGGCTGTCTGGACAAGCACATCAGCAGGTCTGAGCCGCAGTGCCCTCTCTGCCAGGAGCCCGTGACCACCAAACCCTCCGTCAACAAAGCCATCGAAGCCCTGCTGCAAGAGTTTCACCAGACTCACTTACCCAACCTAGACCTCTTCTGTGGAGAAAGAGACACGATTCCATGTGACGTCTGTGATGAACATCTCACGTTTAAAGCCGTGAAGTCCTGCCTGATCTGTTCGCTCTCCTTCTGCGATGAGCACCTGAAGCCTCACCAGTCTATGGCGAGATTCAAGGGCCATAAGCTGGTGAGTCCTGTAAAGAAGCTGGATCAGAGAGCATGCAATACACACGGCAGACCACTGGAGCTCTACTGCAGATGTGATGAGCGCTGCATCTGTACCTTGTGTGTGAAGACGGGTGGAGACGTGATACCTGTGGAGATCGAGAGAGACAGGAGACAGGTGAGAACATACAGCTGTTGTGAAACAACACAGATCAGTCTTCTCACCTGAGCTGGTGTTTGATATGTTTCCCAAAAAGAACAAATAAAAATTCAGTTAAGTGTGAAAAAACATCAGTGCATTTAAATTAGTCATATGCCTTTATCCAAAGCATAAAAAAGAGAAAACAATGTAATTGTACTTTTCTTTTCTTTTTTTTTTTTTGCAAAAAACTATAATGCTATATCCATAATACTTTTATAACACTGATTCAAGGTATAAATTCTTTAACTTTCTGGTTCGTTTTTATTTATTTATTCATTTATTTTGATGCAGTTTCAGTCTGGTTAATTTCTGACACAGATTTTATATGAATTGACTGATTTCGTTTGAATTCAAAGTACTCAGAAAGCTTGGCGTGTGTCTGTGTGTGTTTGAACAGGCTCTGCAGCAAAACACTATTGAAGTGATGGAAAGGATGATCAATCAGAGGGAAGACAAACTTGAGGAGCTTAAGGAATCAGCTGCAAAATACCAGGTACATACAGTACAAAATATGCAAATATGTATTAAAATCAGACAAGCATTTTTGTGAAAATGCATCAATATGAAGCAATAACAAAAATCTAGTTTTCCACAATAAACAAGGAAAAGACAATGAGCTGATTTACAATGCAAACCCTGCCACATTCAGCAAACAACATTAGATAAAGACAAGAGCCAAACACAGCATGACACATGACACATTTATGTAATCATAGTATATATATATATTAATATGTATGTATATTAATATGTATGTACATATAAATTAATTATACATTAAATAATGATTATGATTATATTTTTCATATCATATTTTATTTTATTTTGGCTTGATCTCATTTTCAAAGATAATTTTTGCTTCAGATTTAGGTTTAATAACAACACTAACCCAGACTCAAAGAAATTATGTAAAGCAAGCCAATCCGATAAGAGTTTTCCAGACCAAGAATATGCATGTCATTTTTGTCCAACATGTGTCCACTGCTCACAGGCTCTGCTAGAGAAGGAGCAGCAGGAGATACAGGAGGTGTTTGCTGCACTGATGGAGGCACTGAGGAAAACAGAGCAGGTGCTGCTCGCTCCTCTGGAGGATGGGAGGAAGTGTTTGGAGAAAGAGATGGACGAAAAGACGCAACAAATACAAAAAGACATTCTCAAGAACAAGGAGGCCATCGAGTCTTTGAATCGCACCAAGAATGAGGAAGACGACGTCCTCTTCATTCAGGTTAGTCAAACTTGACTAACAATTTAAGAAGTAAAACTTATAGTATATTTACTGTAAATGTTTAATGTGTGTTTTGTCCTTTCTTAGTCCTATCCGTCCGTGCCAGCTGAGTTCTCAGATGACTGGACACTTTCCATTGACACCGAGTTAAACTTCGGCACAATGAGAAACACAAAGGCAGAGTTAATAGATGAGATTGAGACGCATCTGAAGAAACTCTGCGCTGCTGGTGAGAGATTATATCTGAGAGTTGGGATGCAATTGCTCATAAATTGCATTTGGATAGGCTTATTTGAACTCGTACTACACTCACTGTAAAAAAAATAAAAATAAAAACCTCTCCAACTCTTCAATTTCTAGTGACTGGTTACATCTAAATTTTTCAAGTGGCCTAATTACAGTTATAAAATTAAATTCACACTAATTCAATTTGGCCAACTGAAACATTTAGATGTGATCACTAATTCACACAAATTCAGTTTGGCCAATTGAAAAATTTAGATGTGATTAGTCAATATAAAAATTTCAGTTGGACAGGTCTAATGTTTTTTTTTTTTTTTTTCCTACAGTGCTGTTTGTTTGCCCTTATGTAAAAGAAGTACTGTAGGCTACACTTCAGCATACTTTAGAGAGAGTTATATGTATATTTTATATATATATATATATATATATATATATATATATATATATATATATATATATATATATATATATATATATATATTAAAAGAACGTAATGTTTTCAGACACTTTACTGCATGTTAAATGCAATTAAATTAAAATGCATTGCAGTTTAAATTTATAATGTAATTTATAACTTATAGTGTTTTTGACCCACTTAAGTAGGACTTAAGTACATCTTCATATGTATTTTCATAATTACACACTGTCTTTGAAATAAGTACTGCTGAATGTACTGAAGCATTTATGATACACTAAAATATACTTTAATGCAATTTCTTTTGAAACATCAAAATGCATTTTAAAGTACTTTAAAGTACTGGTCACTTTTTAAAAGTACTTGAGTGTTAAGAAACGGTCATGAAAGTGTCTCTTTTTAAGTCACTTAAGTTACCTTTTATTCTATTAATATTATATTATCTGCAAGTACAGTTTTAAAATATACTTTTGTGGTTTAAAGTGCACATTCAAAACAATTAAGTGCACTTAATTATGTGGTGCACAGGCATGAATGGCACCTGAGATCCTGTTGTGTTGAAGAGGAGATGTGGATATGATGGTATCTGTTGTATAATTTAATGTAGGCTACTTTACAGTAACATTGAAGAATCACTGTTTACGAATATGGCTATTGCACAGTATCAAGGTGTTTTATGGTTCAGACAGTCTCACACTTGTAAATCTGATGTGTAAATTTGTTCACTATATCTTTTCTTTTTTTCTTCTTTTTTTCTTTCTTTTTTTAAGAAATTAGAAGGATTCGCAGCTTCTCAGGTATGTGTAGGAACAGTTTTTGAGCTAGTGTTTCTCGTTGCATGTTTACAAATCTCGCAATCTTTGCAGAATCTCAGGCATTCAGTAACTAAGAATCTGGTCTTTGTGCAGTAAACGTGACTCTTGACGCTGTAACAGCGCGTCCGCACTTAGAGGTGTCTGAAGACGGTAAAGAGGTGCGTGACACCAGAGCAAGTCACGACATCCCGGGCGGCCCGCAACAGTTCGACCTGGTCGGAGGAGTCCTGGGAAAACCTCACATCACTTCGGGAAGAGCTTTCTGGGTGGTGGAGGTGGGGAATAATGTGGGCTGGGAGCTCGGGGTGATGAGGGATGGAGTGAAACGGAAGGGCATAGTGTCCTACAAACCCAGCGAGGGTTACTGGGCCATCATGCTCTGTGCTCAAAACATGTACAGAGCTTTAGAAGACCCTCCAGTCCAGCTCCATCTGGACACTCAACCGTGGAAGCTGGGAGTGTTTGTGGACTGTGAGGAGGCTCTGGTCTCCTTCTATGATATGGAGGCTCTGTCACATATTTACTCGTTCACTCACTGCAGCTTTAACGGAGCCATCCGTCCGTACTTCAATCCTCATCCCAACAAAGATGGATCCAACTCAAGCCCATTGGTCATTTGTCCTCTCAATCAAACCGACATCTCTGTGTGAAAGCAAGGCCTGATTTTATAGATATGAGTTTGAAACTATGAGGTGTGAGGATATTAGTATCCAGTGAGATCGACTTCCCTTTTGTTTGTGTCTTTGTTTTCTTCTTTGGTGTGATATTCTCTTGTACTTTTGTGTGGATTAAAAAGCAAACTAATTTTGAGGTAAAGATTATAACTGTGAAACGGCAATAAAACTATTAAACTATTACACAATAAAACTATTATACATGGAAAAACAGGTTGTGTTTATTTGATAAGACAGAAAAAAAATGTCACATTGTGAAATAGTACTACAATTTAAAATCTGTATTCTATTGTAATATACTTTAAAATGCTATAATGCATGACTACTCATCTTTGATGATTTACAATAATTGTAAGTATAAGAGGGAGAGCTTGTCTGTGCACACACTTGTGAACAACTCTCATCTCGTCTTTCACAGTGTTTGTATTTTTGTTCATGTAAATCATGGCCTGAGAGCAGGACAGATGAGTGACTTACACATGTAAATCCACAGGGAAGTGTTTGCTTTATCCAGAGACTGGAGAAGAGTGCTGAGCCTTCTCAGAAAAAATAATGACTTTTATTTCTAACCGCTTGCATTAGTCACTTTCTGAAATGCGGACTTGAGTTTAATGTCTGAATGGGGAGGAAAACATCTGTCAGATTTGATAAAACTCTGATAAAAAAGAAAAAAATGACAGTTGTTCATAAGATGAAAGCATTTGAAATGTCAATATTTGAGTGTTATTAAAGACTTTAAGACAAATGATGAGTCAGCCAGGCCTTGACACTCCTCACAGAGTTATTCTGTGGCAGCCGCAGGAATCGAATGATGGATTCTGGGTAGAACTTGCATCAAGGTCAGGTCAGGTGAGATTTTGCAACATCATGATAAAAATATCACAATCACTTTGTCAGTTCAGCTGAAAGTTCACAGACCATATGTTTTGTTGATCCTGGAGCAACAGTGTTATCTGTATATATATATTTAACAGTGAAAATGTCTTTTGCATTTTCATTTTGTTATGACCCTGCGCTTCCTTTTCTCGCCTGCTGGTGGCGGGATGATTTGGGAGGGTGTGGAGAAATGCACACCCCTGTCGAATAATCTCCTCTAATTGTGGAGAGGATAAAGATGGGACTGATCCTCTCCATTTCACTTTTCCATGGGAACAGCAGTCCTAAGGGGAAGTCATCGGCTTGAACCTTTGTTTTGTTGTAGCCTATCAATATGTCCTCACCATTTGGATTATTATTTAAACCATAGACCAGTGCTTCCCAAACCTGTCCTGGAGCCCCCCCTGCCCTGCACATTTTATATGTCTCCCCAATCAGACACACCCAGTTTAGTTTCTTGCAGTCTCTACTAATGAGCTGATGAGTGGAAACAGGTGTGTTAGATAAGAGAGACATACAAAAAGTGCAGGACAGGGGGGCCTCCAGGACAGGTTTGGGAAGCACTGCCCTAGACATTATGTCGTATTATTTTGTAATGTATCATTTTGACACTTGAATAAAGAATCTTGCAAGTTAATCAATCTGAACAGGTGCTCCTATTTTATGTTATGGTCGAGAACTAGCTGGCCATGACATAAATTGGGTGTCTTGTCCGGGATCCTTTGGTGTAGGAATGTTGGTGAGAAGGCTATGTGATTATTTTTGTGAATAGTTACCTTTATGAATGAGAACACAGGTTAGTTAGAGTGTATCCAGCTGGGTTGTGTATACAATCCTTCCGACGGAACACTGTTTGTTGTTTTGTTTATTATTTTTCCTTCTTTTATTTTTAAGGGTTATCCTGGGTGGAGAATTAACTCTCTGTAGGGGGTACGCTTTCAGACTTTCAGTTTAACTGATCATCACGGAGTTCAGCTTTTAATGCCGCCCCGAGCCCGGTACATCTTTTCTTCTTTTCTTTTTTTTGTAGTTAGGAGCTGGAGTTTCTCAGATTATAAAGGTGAATCCATTCAAAAAAAAAAAAAAAAAAAGTAAATTGCATTTGTGTGTATAGTGCGTTCTTCTCTTCGTGCTTACATTGTGTTTTGACTTGTGGTAAGTCTTCAGAAGTTTTGTGAATGAGTATAGGTTGTGTAATACACTGACGTAGTTCCTCTTCAAAGCAGTGGTTTATGGGAGTTGTATTTCTGGTAAACAGTGTCGCACGTGCGTGAGCTGGTTGTTTTGTTTGTATTCTTGTAGTATACATATATGAATATATATGAATATATATAGGATGTCTTCGGTGCTCGAAGATTTCTTCGCGTGCCCCTCAGAAGCTTTACTTGAGAGTTGTACAAAGGAGCAACTGGTGCAAATCGCAGAATGCTTCAGTATCAATCTTACTACTCAAGTGAAGAGGCTGAAGGAAACAGTGTGTTTTCAAAGGTAAAGCACAGGAAGTTTATTCTGCTGAGTACGATATTGTGAAATCTGCTGTGTTACATGCGTATGAACTCGTGCCTGAGGCATATCGCCAAAAATTTAGGAATTTGAATAAAACTGATGAATGTACTCATGTTGAATTTGCAAGAGAAAAGGAAAATGTATTTGATCGTTGGTGCACTTCAATGAAAGTTACAACAAAAAGAGCAGTTAAGAGAATTGGTGCTCATGGAGGAGTTTAAACATTGTGTTCCTCATGCTGTTGCTATGTATCTCGCTGAACACAAGGTGAATACACTATCTGAAGCTGCTATCATGGCTGATGAATGTGTTAACCCATCGCGGGTCATTCAGTTTAGTCAGCCTTAAAAACGACATGAGTTAGTCTAAGTTTTGCTTTCAAGCTAAGACAAAGTCTCCTGTGATGAGTAGGAACATTAAGGCGACAGTTGCTGAACATTCAAGTAAGCCTGCACTCTCACGAGACATGGGGTGCTTTTATTGTAAAAAGCCTGGCCATAAAATATCTGACTGTCTTATTCTTAAGAAGAAAGAGAGACTGTCAAAACCTATTTCTTTGGTTTCTACTTTCGCCATTCATTGTTGATACTCATGATGAGAAAGATCGCCCTTTACCTAGTTCTGGTGGTAAATCTGTTGATCGGTGTGTAACTTCCTTTGATTATACACCCTTTATCACTGAAGGAACAGTGTCATTGCCTGGTTCAAACAAAACAGTGCCAGTGCGTCTTCTTTGAGATACGGGAGCTGCGCAGTCGTTTCTTCTAGAAGGAATTTTGCCCTTTAACTTCTGAAACTGCTACTGGAACCCATGTACTAGTACGAGGTTTTGAGATGGGGTTTGTTGAAGTGCCTGTTATGTGGGAGTGTTTTAATCTGTGTTTCATTGCAGTTTCCCTGGTCGCTCTCCTGCAATTAACAGGTTAATTGGATCCACCTGAAGGGAGTCACTTTAAATCTAGGACACATGCTCTTGCTCTCTCTCTCTCGTTTTGCAGCCAGCACTTCAGTAGCAGTGTTTCTGCTTCTTCAGTCCCCCTTTTTTTCCTTCTGTTATTAAATAAACATTTTGATTGGCATACTTTTGTTTTGTGTCCTTTATGTTGCATCCCTAGAGCCAGGGTTGTAACATAATGGGGGCTTGTCTGGGATTTGAACCTGGGACCTCTTGCAAATCTCGAATCCTCTCTAATCCATCTTTCCTCTGCCATCGTATCTGGTAATGTTTGGGGAGGGAGTAGTGTGGCCGCTCCGCCCATAATAGTATCTATACCCAGAAAATCTGATGTTGAAAATCATAAAGAATTCCCTGATTTATTTCCCGCTTGTGCAGTTACTCGATCAATGGCTAAACAACTGTTTGAAAATCAAGTTGTAGAGGTTCCACTTCATGACACTTTCTTTTACACTGTTAATACAAGTGAAGAAGGATCTGATGCGTCTAAATGTCCTAAACAAAAAGACCTAAAGGCCTGCCCTTTGCTGTCTTCTGACCAGGAAGATTCTATGGTACTACGACGTGAATTTACTGACACATCTGAGGTTTTGTCAACCCCTGAGAAAACTTATGTTGATCTCTCTGATGTTGATGGCTGTTCTCTGACTTCCTTGTTACAGATCTCTCGAGAGGATTTCATTAGATGTTTAAGAGTGTCATCGCTCTGCTGGGCTCTATTTTCTGCAGCAGGGTCTAAGTGTTCTGATCATCTTTCCTCTTCGTACTTTCTTGATGATGGTCTGCTTTGTCGGACAGGTGTCATGCATAAAGATGCTTCTCTGGAACCTAAAACTCAAACTGTAATGCCTCTTACTATAAGAGACTCTGTGTTGAATTTTGGGGTTCGTAACGCACCCTCAACTTTCCATGACTGGTAAACCATATACTGTGTGGAATGCCCGGATGTGAGGCATATCTTGATGACGTTGTTCTGTATAGTTCCTCCTGGTTTGAGCATCTTAACCAGATAAAAGAACTCTTTTCCCGCTTAGCTAAGGCTAACCTTACTATCAACCTTGCTAAGTCTGAATTCGGAAAGGCGACTGTTGGGTATCTGGGTAAGGTAGTGGGAAATGGATGTGTGAAACCTATCGAGACCAAGGTAGAAGCCATTTGTAGCTTCCCAATCCCCACCACTCGTCATGAATTGCGACGATTTCTCAGCATTGGTGGGATATTATAGGAGTTTTTGCGAGAATTTTGCTACTGTAGTTTCACCTCTCACCAATTTGAGTCTGAAAATACATTTGAGACATGTCAGCAGGCTTTTGAAAATTGTAAAGCTTTATTGGCATGTGCCCCTGTTTTGACAGCCCCGAATTTTGAAAAGTCTTTTAGTCTTGCAATTGATGCTAGTGCTTGTGGTGCGGGCGCAGTTCTCTTGCAAGAAGATTCGAATGGGATTCAACATCCTGTTAGTTACTTTTCAAAGAAATGTAACCGGCATCAACACGTCTACTCCACTATTGAGAAGGAAGCCATTGCCCTAGTGTTGGCTGTTCAACATTTTGAGGTATATCTGGGGTCAATTGCTGCGGCAATCATTGTTTAAATGGATCATAACCCTTTGGTTTTCTTGAATCAGATGAGAAATTGAAACCAAAGACTTATGCAATGGAGTCTCATTTTACAACCTTTTTCATTTATAAATTAAACAAACATGTAAGAAGAAAAGATAATTTTATAGCTGAGACCTTTTCCGGAATGTATCATTGTGATGTCTGCGTTGCCTGTTTCTCTTTTTCTTTGCATCTCTAGGGCCCAGAGTTGTTGAAGAACGAAGTGGAGTAGATGTTATTTTTAGACAACTAGAACCTTTTATTGTGTCGTTCTCTTGGGTGGTGCTTTACTTTCTCTTTCTTTTTGTTTTTGGATTCGTTGCCAAATCTTTTTGAGGAGGGAGGTGTTATGACCCTGCGCTTCCTTTTCTCGCCTGCTGGTGGCGGGATGATTTATAAGTACTGAGTTCCACTATATAAACAACTGAATCTAACACAATATTTAAAATAACAACATATTGTTTCCAAGCCTATACAGTAAATATCACTGGCATATGTACTGTATAACTCTGTAAAAACTTAAATATTAATCTTGTATATATTCAAATTTCAAATGAACATGTTTATTAAATGCAATAATATCTGAAATAACTATATACTAATTTAAATAACTGAATAATTATTGGGCAGTAATGAATAACCGGGCAATAATTGAAAACCCCAGAAATATTCTGTGTTTATGTTTGGGTTTATTAAAGACATACAATGTATTGCATATTTTACTATGGGTGTTTTATAAATGTTGTAAACTTAGATCTTCAGATAATGTTTGTATGTGATAATAGTATATCAATAGTATAATAGTATGATAACGATGTACAGTATATCCCGAACTTGTTCCCAAACCCTGTTCAAATACACTTCATTGGAGACGTGTTGAGGGGCAGCTGTGGCCTAATGGTTAGAGATTTGGACTTGTAACCAGAAGGTCGCAGGTTCGAGTCTCGGTGCTGGCAGGAGTTGTAGGTGGGAGGGAGTGAATGAACAGCGCGCTCTCTTCCCCCCACCCCCCAATACCCATGGCTGAAGTGCCCTTGAGCAAGGCACTGAACCCCCAGTTGCTCCCCGGGCGCTGGGTTTTTGCGCTGGATATAGCTGCCCACTGCTCCAGGTGTGTGTTCACGGGTGTGTTCACTTCTCACTGCTGTGTGTGTGCACTTGGATGGGTTAAATGCAGAGCACCAATTTCGAATATGGGTTACCATACTTGACAAATGTCACGACTTTCACTTTCACTTGATACTGATGGTTTCTGTGTGTTTAGCTAAATGATCCATCACAAGTAGCTTTGTCTCGTAGTCTTTGTGAAAGAAATACTCTCTACTCTACTCAGTAGAACTATTTACATAATGTAAAATAGTTTGACTAATTTGGCCTTGACTTTTTATTTGGCATTATCTTGACCATTTTTTTTTTTTTTTTCATTTTTTGACCTTTATTATTTTAATGTGCCTGTGATCTGGTACACCACTATTGCAAAGTCTAACAATAATGAGAAAGCAAATTTAAAAAAGTAATTCAAAATATAAATAATTTAAAAAGAATGACTGTCCATTTATATAATTAACTTATTGTTAGCTTTTCATTTAATGTAATCTCACACCAGAGATGTATTTTATGCATACTGTATATCAAGCAAAAATTTGGGTTGTGTTTCTTAAATATTTGAATTTCAGGAAAATTTGAATGTGAACTTGACAAATGTACACAGCATATAATCACCAAGGTAAACTACACTCATCCATCCCCCTTCGACTGTATAAAGAAGAGCATTAACCACCTCTCTGCAGACTCTCTCTTCTGTTTTCAGAGATTCACCATGAGACAGCTTGTTTTTCTTCTGTGTGTGTTTCTTCACGTTGAGTAAAATCGCAGATAATAATTTTAGTGAATGCAAAAAGTTCTTGAACAATGTGCCTCCTGATTTCACAGCACCAGCGGGCGTCTCAGTCGTGCCCATCTGTCAGTGTGTTTGGGATGACAATGATGAGCAAATTTATCTTTATGCAAGTTTGTACAGCACAACCTGGAAGATCCCCGTCTACTCTGTGTATGTGTTTGGCAGCCCAAATATCAGGAGATGTGACACCTGGTACATTGAACCTCAGGTAAATATTGTTTAAATTAACATTATGGGAAGAGGGTGGTGTAACGAGGAGTCAGAGACATTCGGATCCATGTGTAATGTTTATTATGAACTCGTAGTGATAACAGGCAGGGTTCAGACAACAGCGTCAGCGATATCAGAGACAATCAAAAACAGGGTCGCTTACCAGGCTTGAATCGGGGGAGGCAGCAGACAGTAGACAGGTCGTGGGCAGAGCAAAGGGTCAGTAAGGCAGGCGGCAGAGAATCGTCAGGATCAGAAAATTTCAAGGTAATACACAGAAAGGCAGACAGGGATAAACACTCAGAAATGTAAGTCAAGCTAAACAAGACTTCGCACTGTGTGTGTGTTTGGCTGCAGGGCATGGAATGAGGAACACCTGGTGGTGATTAGTCCGAGGTACGGGGCCTAATGTAGTAATGTAATGTAGTCCATGAGAATGTCAGTATTCCGGTGAAGGTGCCCTCCGGTGGCTGTCGGAGAGAGCCACAGAGGCCTGAGTCGTAACAGGTGGAGTGTGTACTTTTTTTTTTTTTTTGGATATTAAAATACTCATATTTCAATGTTTAAGACAGCTGTCAGTAAGTTATTCAGATTCCTTAAAATAGTTCTGGGGTGGGAGTATTGGGACTTTGTGTGACTAATGGCAAATGGAGGGAATGTTTGAGAAACCTGAAAAGTCATAACGAAGTCATTTAACTCTTGTGTTTCTCATTCTCTTTAGCTGGATGGAGATCCTGAGCCATGAATGCGGACTAAAGGCCACATCCACACTGACCAACGCAGCTCTGCAGAAGTCAACTTTCAATCGTAACGCATGGCTGAGACATGAGAAAGCTTTAATAGAAGACCTCAAATATTGTGAAAAGGAGTCTTATGTGGTGATCGGTGTAGTTCCTGACACAAAAGTGATTTTGTGATTTTGTGAATTCAAAATTAATAATAATAGAGTCACTGTGTCAAAGTACTACTGGAGAGCCACCTGCTGCCTGAAGGGCGGTCAGTACACAGGGAAGGGCTACTGTGGACCGAACGAGCAAGACTAATGGTGCGTTCAAGTCATCTCGTATCGATCGTATTTACAAGTTGAATGCACATGAACACCACCACAATATCGTAAATACCAGTGGGGAGCTCGGGATTTTCTTTAAGCCCCAATCTGTACGAGTTGGGGGCGTGTCAGTGATTAACATGGCGGAATCAATGGATGCAACGTCTGTAGTTGAAGGTACATTTTAATTGAATTTCAATGTTTACTAGTCTATAAACTGTCATTTATCATGATCATCATTGATCTTGTTATAAGCAGCAAGTTAATGAATTACAACTAAAAATCCTAACATTTGTGCACCTTTAGACGAGAAATGGTTTGATTCGCAACATTGCACATGGCTTTAACATTTTTTTTTTTATCTCTCCGTTTAGGATTTTTCTATAAGCAGAGTTATTAAACCTTGCTGTAATTTCTTGCTATTCATTAAAAGAAGGTACAGCGCCATCTTGCTCCGACGAAACTGACTTGAACGCACCTCACGTCGTCAACACGACTTCCCTCCTCATACGTACGAAATTCCCAGGAGGACTTGAACGCACCAAAAGTGCAGGAATTAACAATAGAAAAACTTAACAAATAGCTCCATGAATTTTACAAAGTTAAAAGTCCCATTTCAATTTTTCCAGCCCAAATTTCTCTAAAACTGAAAAGAAAACGTGAGCGGCCAAGCTAGAATAAACCTTAGCTGTGATGCAGTTCATTGACACAAATCTTATGTTCCTCTTGTGTAACTTTGTTCTTCTCTCATATTTCTCCTTATAATATGTGATTGAAACTCCAGTGAGACATCATAGAAATGTGGAAATTTGGCAACATTTCCCATTCTCCATCCTCTTTTTTCCACACTGACTCTCCTAGCATTGTGTGACACTGATAGTGCAGAAACTGATACAGCATGGACTATACCAGGAACTGGGTGCATTTTGTCATCAATCTTTGCTTGATTACCTGATTTCAGACCAACAGAGGAAGACAGAGACTGACAGAGCAGATTTCAGGATTAGATTTTTATAAAGCCTTTAATTAGCCTTTAAAAGAAAAAAAAATGTAATCGATGTGTTTTAATTCATATTTTCCTCACAGCTAAGTGTACAAGATAGTGGAGATTGTGTACCACTTGTGTTGTACCACTTTTTGCTTTAACATCTGTAACTAAGTGGGTTCTTTGTGCTAGATCTCAAACTTCTTCAAATCAAAGCTGTCAATACAGAAATATATATATATATATATATATACAGGTCCTTCTCAAAAAATTAGCATATTGTGAAAAAGTTCATTATTTTCCATAATGTAATGATAAAAATTTAACTTTCATATATTTTAGATTCATTGCAGACCAACTGAAATATTTCAGGTGTTTTATTGCTTTAATACTGATGATTTTGGCATACAGCTCATGAAAACCCAAAATTCCTATCTCAAAAAAATTAGCATATCATGAAAAGGTTCTCTAATAGAGCTATTAACCTAATCATCTGAATCAACTAATTAACTCTAAACACCTGCAAAAGATTCCTGAGGCTTTTAAAAACTCCCAGCCTGGTTCATTACTCAAAACCGCAATTATGGGTAAGACTGCCGACATGACTGCTGTCCAGAAGGCCATCATTGACACACTCAAGCGAGGAGAGGGTAAGACACAGAAAGAAATTTCTGAACGAATAGGCTGTTCCCAGAGTGCTGTATCAAGGCACCTCAGTGGGAAGTCTGTGGGAAGGAAAAAGTGTGGCAAAAAAAACGCTGCACAACGAGGAGAGGTGACCGGACCCTGAGGAAGATTGTGGAGAAGGACCGATTCCAGACCTTGGGGGACCTGCGGAAGTAGTGGACTGAGTCTGGAGTAGAAACATCCAGAGCCACCGTGCACAGGCGTGTGCTTTTGAACCAGAAACAGCGGCAGAATCGCCTGACCTGGGCTACGGAGAAGCAGCACTGGACTGTTGCTCAGTGGTCCAAAGTACTTTTTTTTGGATGAAAGCAAATTTTGCATGTCATTCGGAAATCAAGGTGCCAGAGTCTGGAGGAAGACTGGGGAGAAGGAAATGCCAAAATGCCTGAAGTCCAGTGTCAAGTATCCACAGTCAGTGATGGTCTGGGGTGCCATGTCAGCTGCTGGTGTTGGTCCACTGTGTTTTATCAAGGGCAGGGTCAATGCAGCTAGCTATCAGGAGATTTTGGAGCACTTCATGCTTCCATCTGCTGAAAAGCTTTATGGAGATGAAGATTTCGTTTTTCAGCACGACCTGGCACCTGCTCACAGTGCCAAAAACCACTGGTAAATGGTTTACTGACCATGGTATTACTGTGCTCAATTGGCCTGCCAACTCTCCTGACCTGAACCCCATAGAGAATCTGTGGGATATTGTGAAGAGAAAGTTGAGAGACGCAAGACCCAACACTCTGGATGAGCTTAAGGCCACTATCGAAGCATCCTGGGCCTCCATAACACCTCAGCAGTGCCACAGGCTGAATGCCTCCATGCCACGCTGCATTGAAGCAGTCATTTCTGCAAAAGGATTCCCGACCAAGTATTGAGTGCATAACTGAACATAATTATTTGAAGGTTGACTTTTTTTGTATTAAAAGCACTTTTCTTTTATTGGTCGGATGAAATATGCTAATTTTCTGAGATAGGAATTTTGGGTTTTCATGAGCTGTATGCCAAAATCATCAGTATTAAAACAATAAAAGACCTGAAATATTTCAGTTGGTGTGCAATGAATCTAAAATATATGAAAGTTTAATTTTTATCATTACATTATGGAAAATAATGAACTTTTTCACAATATGCTATTTTTTTAAGAAGGACCTGTATATAATTATATTTTTGTAATTTATGTATTTTTTTATATTTTTATATATATAAAAGAGAGAGTATAGTGCACCTTTCCTCAAAAAGGTTGATTGATGAGGGTCATAAAAAGACACCTGTTTGGACATGTGTTTGGACCCTGTTCCTGTACAGCCCCCACCCGTGTGTCCATCTGGTTATTGCCTTCTAAAACATGTTTTGGAATTTACGAGCGGAGGGGAAAGTGTTTTCTGTGTGGGGCCATTGAAAACTGTTCAAAATTCACTAGTTTGATAACAAATGCTTCAGAGTTAACATGTTATTGTACTAAAATGTTATGAGTTATATGATGGCAATATCTGTAATGTATCCTACATATAGGCACAGTAAATAAGCCAAAGGTTCTCTGATCAGCTGTTCAGTGTTATTTATTGTGTTGACAAAATAGGACTTTGTAATGTTATGATATCTATGGTTGCACTTTTTTTTTTGAGTATGCACATTTTGTGCTTCTGTTTACATTTATTTTATAACTTGAATGCATGGGAAGAAAGAAATATACTTTCTACTACTTACAGTTACATGCACTTGCACCTGTTTGTTACAGTTGTGGTTTGTATTCAACACATGTACTGTACATTATTGTACAGTTTGTTCTGCTAAATAAACCATGACAGGAAACATGCTGGGGTCAATTTGTTCTTAAACATTGGTAATACTGCACACATTATTTAAAAAATATACTCAGGTACTTAATTACTTGTGTATTTACTTATTATTGAATATCAAATTGAATCGAAGCCTCAAGAATCGAAATCGAATGGAATTGTGAAATTCCTAACAATACCCAGCCCTATTAAAAAGGTGGTTTGTTGAGGCTAATTTATCCACACCTAGACGCAAAATACAAACAGAGATTTTGTGAATTGGAAAAAAAAAACAAGAATTATTCTGTAACAACGGCCGAGACATCATCACCTAAAACTCCTGAGAAGAGTATTGAGTTCGCTATGGGGGAACCTTATGCTGGCATCGAGGAAGATAAAACACGGACCGTGTCTGGCCAATTTCCTCCATGAACCTTTGGACAATGTTAAGTATGAGTTTCTTCTATCTGGTAATCGTATTTGCAGTTACGATTTTGACAAGAGCAACCGAGAGGTCAGACTGAGCACCGTGGACAATGATGAAAGGGTCACGTACGACAGGAGCGAGGATCCTGATCTGATTTCTGAAGACGTCTTGGACACCATCGACGGGTGCATCGGTGTGATCGGACATAAAATCATTAAATCTGTTGTCACCATAATTCTGGAACATCTGGTTGACAATCAGCTGAAGAAAGATTGTTACGGATTTCAGGTCGATCATCCTTCGCAAACACAATATTAATGTCTCAATGAGGCACCTGCATACTATTTTCTGGGGTGTTTTGAACAACTGTCGTTGTGTAAACCTGATGGAAAACTCATTCTGGCCCAAACCTTAAAACTGTTTGGTTTAACACCGCATCTGCAAAGAATTCAGGGTGTTGTCGATGGTGTTCTGTGTGAGCTCAGAGACGAGATGTACATTGTGGAAGGTCTGGCAGAACTCCGGACGAAACTTGTGGATGAAACCTGCCAACAGGCCATTTACGACGCTGTTGACAGTTGGAAGAAGAGTGCACCTGCCGATTCTGATTAACCGGGGAGATGGGCACCCTCTGCAACACAACCTGTCTGGGGAAACTCATATTTAGGCAAAGAATTAAGAGTGAAATAATGTGTTTACTGTATAAGATTACAGCTGATGATGATGAGAGTGAATGTTATGCGGATAATAAACGTTTAAATGGTTGTTCTGAGAGGTATGTCGAAGGATTGGTGTGATATGACAACCCAATGTCTCGCAAACAGGTATAATCCCCGCATGACTGTTAAAAACATTCTTGAACTTATGCCCAAATGTGAAGAAAGTCTTAAAATTGGTAACATTTTATGTCTCTGTACATATGTAACCGATGTGTGTGTACTGTAATACTGTTGTCAAGAAACGATCTGATGGATGTTTATAAAATTATTGACATGTTAGTTGAATACATGATAGAGAAAAATTTTGTAATGTATGTGAAATTCCTTCAATATCTAGATGATATATAATTAGATAATGTATAACCAATCATATTGAATGTCTGGTTGTCTTCTGCAATGTTTGCAAATAAAAACCTTTTGACTCTAATAACTCTATCATTATTTTGTGAGAAGAGTGGTGGTGGTAAGATGTGTGAATTAATGAAAAAAGTGTACTACAACCCGTCGAACCCTGGATCTTTGGGAGGTAAAGAACGGTTAAAACGGGGTGTGCTACAGGAATACGGGGTAACTCTGAAGGATAAAGAAATATCAGATTGGTTATCCTCTCAGGATGCTTATACATAACGCAAGACAGCACCTATCAAATACAAACGGAATAGAGTGGTGGTGTACGGAAAAGATGTACAGTTTCAAGCAGATCTGGTTGACATGTCTGCTTATTCAAAAGAAAACGACGGTATCAAATTTTTACTGACTTGCATAGATGTGTTTAGCAAATATGCGTGGGTATGCCCGCTGAAGAATAAGACGGGCAGAGGTTATGAAAGCATTTGTCTTTATACTCAAAGAAAACCGTATACCTCAAAAATTACAGACTGATAAAGGCATTGAATTTTTTTAACAAACATTTCCAACAACTGATGAAAAAGTATAACATAAATCATTTCGCTACAGCAAGTGATGTAAAAGCATTTGTATCAAAACGTACAGTTAAATCAAAAATGTGTGAATTTTTAACAACCATCTATTCAAAGCGTTACTACGATATCTTACAAGATCTTACAGATGGATATAACGCCAGTTATCACAACCATTGGATGTTCATAAAGAAAATGAGGTGGATGTGTTTAATAATCTGTATGGAAAGCTACGTAAAGGTACACCTGTCTTTAAGTATAAAATAGGAGACGTGGTTAGAGTGTCTAAGGTTAGAAATGTATTTTCAAAGGGGTATGAACAGAATTACACTGAAGAGTTTTTTTACTATAGCCGCCTGTATACCACGAACCCCTCCAGTGTACAGATTACAAGATTATGATGGGGATGTTATTGATGGTTGTTTTTATGAAAAAGGTTTACAAAAAATAATTGTGAACCAAGATAAATCATTTAAAATAGAAAAGATTTTAGATCAAAAAAAGATCGGCCGAAAGGTGCTTTGTCTTGTCAAGTGGTGGGGTTGGCCGACTAAATTTTCCTCATGGTTACCAGAATGGGAACTCGTGGACATACAGAATCTGTTAAAGTAACAACAGGGGGTGTCATAAGTATCATTTGTGAAAAACTACAGCATGGGTGAGGGTGGATTTTATGTTACGCTACCCTGGAACGCATCAAGGGGTGTTTATTCCGGCAACCGTATCTCTAATTACAAAACGAGACTCGCAAGAAGTATGAACCTCAAAGGTCAATGGGAAGTCGGATCAATCGAATTTTATTATCCTATTTACTGGTATACATTTAATGAGGAGGATGCAGCATTTATTATTAACACTGAACCCAATATACTGGGATATGATGAGAAACATTACAAAGAGGACCAAGACGTGATTATCTACATTAAAGAAAAAAAATCTTCAAAACGTATCTAAAGTGTGCAATACGTTAAAACTGGGGTATTACAAAGATGTACTTTTTCTGGTTAGAGAAATAAATGCTAACCTTCCACCGAGAGTGACACTTGGTTACGATCACATCAGAAACAGGATATTTCTAAAAGCACCGGTGAGCACATCTTTGATTTTTTATGGGAAGTGGGCTATTATTTTAGGGTTAAAACCCGGTGTGTCTCTAGGATCTGTAAAACAACCTCACGAAGATCATTTTGAAGGTGCACCTGTCGTGACATATGCACCACAACAAGCTGACATAAGAGGCGCGTTTTATAGCATGTGTATATATACAGCGATATGATGGAATATCAATCAGTAGGTGATTCGTATGTACCGCTACTGAGAACTGTACATATAGACGGATCATCTAATGACAGCGTCAGTGTTAGATTCGACAAGCCGCTTTACGTACCTATGAATAAATCTAATATTACAGATATTTGCATTGAGGTTAAAGACGATCAGAACAAACACGTACCTTTCACTTATGGTAAAGTTGTGGCTAAACTTCACTTCAGACCTGTGAAAGAAGTTTTAGTTTTAACAAAACTATTGCGCAACTATGGACCCCGCTAAACGTTGCAGTAACAAGCTCACAGTCGCAAAACGCAAACGTGTAAAGAAATCCGTCCGTGCCAAAAGACCTCTGAACACTATTTTCTAAATATGGCTCTATTTCACAACATGTCGGAGGAATGTATTAAATCAGAGTTACAGTAGGTGGACATCCAAAACGTTACTTCTACCGCCGCTCGTACCGCCGCCATGGCGTCTGTAAAGTGCATTTGCAGCTTTTGACCGCTGAGTGGCGCTTTAATCACAAGTTTTCAAACAAGCGCATCAAAGCACATTTTTGCAAATAGATGACAGTTGTGCCTCGCTGATGTGTTACATTTGACGGCTGCAGTCAGGGAAAATGAAAGAAAAACACTATAGTTAATATATTTAATATTCACAGGTGAAAGTTTGGTAATTATGAAGTTATGTGCATTTCTTAGAATGAATTCAAGCAGGATAAATGTCAAGCCTGTGCCTGAGCCTGTGCTTATATTTTCTCTAAGCTACACAGTATTACACCATATTTTAGATTTGACACATTTAATAGGTGTGCAGTATTATTTATATAATATGATTTATGTGTTATATTATTCAAAATAAATTGTGGTTTACTTTGCATCAGAGCATTAAAAGTGGTAGCCTATTTTAGTGAGCTAGGATATGGATTTATATGCAAAATGTCAATATTCTCATATATTAGGCCTATATTTTAATTAATATTTTTAAAATTCCTTTAATAAAACAACATGCATTTTTGTTATTCGTTACCTGTCCTTTATTTTGACAGACAACTTCTTGGGAAAATATATTTGTCTGTAAGAAATTGTTGCGTGTTTTATAGATTATTTTCTTTATTTTAGTAAAACGTGAGGCACTGTATAATTTCGTTCCCATTATTTAGGCCTAATTAAAACAAGAAACTAATAAATTAAACCTGCACGATTTAGCTAAATCATTGAAATTCTAAAGAATGGACGGATTAATAAAAAGTCCTCACGATTAAACTCAAGTTCTCTCATTATAATCACCAAAGTGCAAACAATGTAAAAAAGAGCTTAATTAATAGACAACTTCATGTCTACATGACTTTTGACAATTTGGGGGCGGAAACCAAGGAGGGCACTGACCCTCTTATGATTGGTCACTTTCACACAGGGACATCCTTGTACCTTGATTGGCAGCTCTCATTACAGGAAGCAAAGTATCTGACGGAGTTCAGTCATTCAGTTAACACTGCACAGTTATGGAAGCAGATTAGTCTCAAATATAATTCACGCAAAACACACAGTGGACGGAATGGCGGCGACACCTACTTAACAAAACGTAGACTTCATCGTTCGCAAATATATACATCGATAGTAATTGATTTAACTATGATCTGCGCAGCATTTTATACGTGCAGAGACATTTTATGTATATTAGAAAACTCATTCTAATTCATTCCCACTCTTCTTCGGTGGTAACTTAACCCAACTCCGTGCTTCCTGTAATGAGAGCTGTCAATCAAGGTACAGGGATGTCCCTGTGTGAAAGTGACCAATCATAAGAGGGTCAGTGCCCTCCTTGGTTTTCGCCCCCAAATTGTCAAAAGTCATGTAGACTCGAGGGAGCAGAAATCCACTGTGCGAGCAAAACAGCACTCCGCGAGCAGAAGCCCGCTGCGCGCGAGCAGGATTCCACTGTACAAGCAGAATTAACCTATGAGAGTATGCCAGGCGCTCGCTCCCAGCTACATGTACACCTCTCGGTTGTTGAATTTGTGCGCGAGTACTTTTATCATGCCAGCTGAAGGTTCATTTTTGCGCGTGTGAAATAACATTATGTGCTCGTGAGCATGTCTTACACGCTCATAGCTTTTGACTAAGAAATAACGCCATAGTTGTATTTCTCTTTAAAGGCGCGTCCATGTGGAGAGAGTCAGCACTGTGAATTTCATCTTGCAGCCGACAAGAAAAACATTTGTTTATTAATAAATAATTAAAATGTCTCGTTTTTTACAATTATTGGGCTACTTCTGCCTGTGCTTTGGGGCAAACTTAATGCATGTTCTTGAGCGCGAAATATATTAAGGCTCATTATGGATTATAGATGTAAATGTAATATAATCCTGCGATTAGTTGAATAATGACAAATGAAGACTAGTAACTAGAAAAATCTTACATGGGAGGCAGACCTATTAAATAGCCTCTAGACATCTCTGTTAAAGTTTTTAAAGCATTTTTTATGCGTTTGCATAAATTCTTCTTTCAGAACGGTCTGTAATGGAGAGATGCCTTAACACTGATTTTTCCTCTGAAACACAAAAACGAAAATTGAAATAAAATTGATATTTTATTTTATTTTATTTTTTTTTTGAGAATGGCCAACCCTTCTCTGCAGATATTGTTGCTTCTGGTTTGTGCATTGTAAATAGGCTACAAAAAAAATTCATAATAATAATAATGTCTCCAAAAACTCCAAAATGTTTTTTGTCATGTCTGTAACGCATGTGTATTCCCAAATCTAAAAAAAGCCAATAAAACATCATAGACGGATCATAATGATGTCTGGACTGGTCTGGATGTCGTTTGTGAATTTATTATTATTTTTTTTTTTTTTTGAGGCAACTTCCTCTGAAGTTATAATAACTAATAAACTATATTGCGCTATACATTAGTCAATATTTGAAGTGGATCAAAACCTTTCTTCAAAGTTGCCCTAAAACCAAAATGACGAGTCCTATCTAAACCTGTTCTGCAAGTTTGGTACCCTCATAAGACACTGTCCATATGAAAGAACAAGAGATTCACACATTTATATCAACCCCCACAAGCTATACAGAGCTACCCCCCAGCCCCCTCCAGCTGAACTGAATTCGGACTGTTTTGGCTGTGAGGAACGGTGTGTTCTCATGTTACTGGGTTGAAACATGCCTGCACTCACAGCAGCTTTACTCTTTTTATTCATTATTTTCCCGCAGCCCATATTATTGTTTTCACAAGACTATAATAATAACAAATTATCAATTGATAATTAATCATTATTTTATGAAAATCATTGTTATTTGTGAATGTAGTGTTTGCGGAAGGGCTTTAAGACCAAGCGGAGTCCTCCATCAGCAGCTCCCGCTTCACAGCGAGCGACTCACGCTAACTGACCCAGCTTCAAAGTCCGCAAGTTTTGATTTAACTAAATCAATTTGAGCGAATACAACTTACTGATCATGAGCCCAACATTTAGCAAGACAGAAAAACATTCAGTCTACCTGAAGGAAGACGTATTCCATTGTAAGTTAATGCTGTTAAATAGAGAGTTAAATAGAGAGAGAGAGAGAGAGAAAGAGAGAGAGAGAGAGAGAGAGAGAGAAATAAAAAAAAAAACCATGTTGGCTGTTCCTAAACTTGGAGCTCATTATTGAAGTACAAATCCAAACACCAGAAGCAAACTCTTAGTGTTCTTTCATTGAAAAGTATGCATTTTGTTTATTCACAGGCTATATGTTTGAAATAATATTTTAGTAGAAAACTTTGTGCCATTGTTTAAAAAACTGCTTTATTGACTAACATTTCATAGACCTTCAGTTGTTATGCTTTAAAATCCCATAACATTTGTAATTTCACAGTATTTTCACCTCCTAAATCACTAACCTTTAAAGTCACAATTCTATAATGGTAAAATTTACTCAGGCCGATGGCACTTTTAATTACATTATGTTTATTTATTTATTTATTTATTTTTTTAGAATAATTGTAGCTTACGAAGGTGAAGCAAAACAAATATGAATAATATTTGGATCGTCCCTTATTTTTTCCCTTATTTTCTTAAAGAATAAACACTTATTTTCTACAAGAATAAACATGATAACATATTATTAATTCATAGAAATAATTTAAGCAATTAAAACCTGATAACATATTATTAATTCATAGAAATAATTTAAGCATTTTAAAACCTTTTTTTAAAAACTTGAACTTCAATACTATTAAACTGACTTTAAAATCTCAAGGAATTTATAAGTTAAAAAGGGTAAAATGTCACAGTGCATGTTAAATAGCCTAAATGAACTTGTGTTAACAATATAATTAGAACTAAGAATATAATTCGATTTTTTTTTTTAAATGAACAATTCCTGTATAAAATGGGACATCAACCTTTATATCAAACATTTTGAAATCGTCCACCGCTGAGCAATGCGCGAGGCAGGTTGAGCGTGCCAAGTGAATGTGCTGCACAAAGTCATTTTCAGATGCAATGAAAAAAAAAAATAATAATAAAAAACCCTGGATAGCCTAGATTAGGCCCAGACTCTGTTCCTAAGTATATAATAATCATAATTACCCCACAGTAACAAATTTTAACCGATTAATTGCCTATTTTTGTTTGCTGCATGTTATTTTATTTTATCTATTTATTTATTTATTTATTAAAACAGGCTAAAAAATAAATTAAGTTTGTGAGAGGAAAAAAAAAAATATATAAGTCATGTATAAGTTGCATTTTATTACATTCAGAAATAATAACGGCTGGCCTAATAATGTTATAATGTGCCAACTAGATATTTTTAGTTCTCTTCACTTTACAACAAATCCTTTAAATTTAACAAATTTATCAGAACAGAACAATAATTACAAATATATAATTATAATGGATAAATAAAATTGCAGTATATAATAATATAGGCTTAGCTATAAACAAACAAAAAAAAAAAATGAATAATCATTTAAAGCGAACCATAAGGTAAGGTTGGGCTCTCATTCGGGAGAAATCCAAACGTTTCCATATTCGTGATGTTGCCTATTTCAAGCTTAACTATTATTCATTAGGAAAAATAGGCTTTGTAGTTCACGCGTGTTTCAGTATCGATGGAAAAAAAATAAAAAATCATAATTAACAAAAATATGCCAAATTGGACTGCTGCTCGCGCCGAATGGCACGGTGAATGGCTACTGTTTCCAATGAATTTGCGCGAGGCACCAGCGCGATCAAACAGCTGAAACAGAAAATACAACATTTTTGGTCACACAGTAAAGGCATAATTCAAAAATGCAAAGTTTTAGCAGTTTGAAAAATCAAGAATAATAACAGAATTAATCATAATTATTGGCTAAATGCTGGACCGTTCTCATTTCTATCTGCAAATGGAACCTGAAGGATTTTTTTTTTAAACCAAGCATGAACCGAAATGAAAACATTTAGCTTTTTATCCGTATATATAGGCCTTATTTAATGACTGTTTAATAACAATAGCAAGCATAAGATCCTTTGTGTAAAGGTCTTTCTTTTAATTTTTGATGAGTAGACTGTAGCCTAAGACTATGTTATATCATAATGTTATTGTTTTTTTACCTCCTCCTTTTATCTCATTTTACAATTACATTCAGTTCGCAATCCGTCCCTTTGCGCCACCTGGCGGTAGTTTCACGAATGAATTTAACACGCGACTGACTTGCAGTTAACACCGCGGCCCTGCGGCGTCAGTACGCGAAGCGGTAGTACCCATTTTGGTTGTCTACCATCTGTAGATTTATTTACAATTACAATTCCCATGACCCAGACATCGATTGAAAAAATACTTACGTTGAAATACCACCTCTATCTGCAGTAACTGAATTATCACCATTAGAATTTTTATTGCGGGCACGGGGGAAGATTATCTTGATCTGAATAACTCTCTGTTATACACCAGACTCAAAATAACCAGACCCGACGGTTCTAATATACCAGATGGATCGCCTGTCGGTTTAATAAACTATCCAGGAGTGTGTATATTCTCACAGGTGGATGTTTCTCTAGGCGATCGTCTGATAACCCAGAGTTCCAGTACCTACCCCTACAGGTGTTTGATCGAAGCTCTGATTAATTTTGGAGAAGATACACTCGAAAGTGTCTTTTCAGCAGGTTTGTTCTACAAAGATACACCGGGTCACATGGATGCTACTGACATCACAGGAGAATATACGGGGTTAATGAAGAGAGCTGCATTTACCAATGCTAGTAATGTGATAGAATTACTAGCCCCCATTCATAGCGATATTTTCTTTCAAGAAAAATGAATGTTGAATGGTGTAGATATAAAAATAAGAATGACAAGAGCTAAAGATGAGTTCTGTCTAATGCGAAATTATGCTGTTGGTTATAAACTCAATATTGTATCAGCATCTCTTTTTGTGAAAAAAGTTTCTGTTTCACCTGGCTTCCGGTTCGGACACGCGCAGGCACTTCTATCAACCACTGCTAAATACCCCATAGACCGTGTGTGTCTGAAGAATTTTTCTATCCCTGCTGGATCTCGTGTGTCTAATCAAGAAAGTCTTTTTCTCGGGACACTACCAAAATCAATCATTTAAGCAATGACAGAAAATTCTGCCTTGTCAGGGGCGTATGATAAAAATCCCTTTGGTTTTAAACATTTAAAACTGGAGTTTTTGGCTTTATATCAAGACAGACTCCAAATTCCGTCCAAACCGTTCAGCCGGAATATGAGAGCGGATCTGCTGTTAGGGACTTTTATCAACTCGTGTTAGCTACCGGAAGACATCTTAAAAATCAGCCTCTTGCAATAGATCGGCAAGACTTTCTAAATGGATACACATTCTACGCCTTTAATTTAGCCCCTGATAAAGATTATTCGAACCATGTTTCACTAATTAGATCGGGGAATATTAGACTAGAAGCCCGATTCAGACAGCCTCTCAGACAATCCATAACCATTATCGTATATGCGATTTTTGATTCAACTGTCAAGATATCCAATCGAAGACAGGTGCTAGTGGATTATTACTGAGACGGGACAAAATGAATGCGCTTCAACTAACTGCTGTTATGGATAAAACTGCATGCAACACATGTTTTTTAGGAGTGCTTCCGAACGATTATCTACCCAAAGCACCGATAAAGAACTCTCCGTCTATGCTTATTTTTAACACAGACGACTCCACAAAACCGGGGCAACACTCGGTCGCTATGTACATAACCAAGGACGGTGTTAGCTGCTTTTTTGATACCTTTGGCGTATCTCCAAAAGACCCCAGTTTTCCAAAGACTGTACAAGCCTTTTTAAAAAACAATTCTGTCTGTGTGCAATACTCTAACAAACAGGTTCACAGACTTCACATCAGATACTTGCGGACAACATTGTGTGTTTTTTCTCTATCACATGTCAAAGGGTTATGATTATGAAAATGTTGTTACACTGTACCATGATGACCTGATTAAAAATGATAACATGGTTGCTCGATTTGTAAAGAGACTGAAACCTTCTCTCTGATACATTTAATTGTATTCAGTGCGTACAAAATTGTAAAAGGTGTCTGTAGTACACCTAGAACTGTCCTATTATTTCATGTTTAATAATAAAAGACTATGTAATCATAAATGTATTAATAATATGGATGTACTGTATAAATAAAGACAACGTATAGCCAGACATCTTTTTCCGTCTTTTTATTAACATCATGAGCTTAACACGTAACATAACACAAATATTTCAAACATATTTGCAAAAAACAATATTAAAAAGATAACCAGGCACTAGTATCAAGAGACGGTGGATTAAACATCTGTACGACTGTGGTACTAGGTTGTGTCGTAATCTTTGACACATGCTTTTTACATCCCCATTTTTTCAACGGTGTAGGCGATTTCCTTTTAAGGGTCTCAACCGTGCATTTAACCTGCGGGTTGGTGATAGTGGAAAATGGTATATTTAAAGAGGCAAAAGCATCCAGAAATTCGCTCCAGCCACGCGGTCTGTATTCATCAGTTATACTTTTAACCAAATCCAACATGTGTGACCCAGTGATTACATTCCCTGTAAATACAAACTCGCCAGAAGTTGTCTATGAAGACACTTGTTTAGCATTAGACATTTTATTCAAAATGAGTTTGAAGTTTTTTAAACTCCTTTGTGGCACGTTGTTTAAGATTTTGTTGACAATTTGATCCTCGCCATCATCAGGCGGCGGGGCAGGCATGCTGGCTGGTGCAGTAGCAGGTGCACTAACAGGTGCATTAGCAGGTGCATTGGTATGAATAGTATCCTCTGCAAGATGTTGGAATAAAGTTTAGCCTTCCCGTGTGAATCTAAATCTGTCCTTTGCAATACGTTTCTTATAGCTGTATCTAAATCATTCTCCACAGTTTGATGATCTGTCTCACGAACACCACCCGTTCTTAATTTATTCATCTGATTCTGAGGAATTAGCTAAAGCTTTTCAGCATATTCCATTTCTAATGTTGTCTGGAGGTTATTAAACTACTGATAAATAGTATTGCCACACTTAACACAAGAAGGTACAAGAAAACCACCTTGTTGATTAATCAGCCGCTTTTTTTCTTTTGATGTTTATCTTTTTACTAGCAGTGTATTTGATCTCTTTTTTTTTTCTTTTTTAACCTCCGGAGCTGGTTGATGTTTAGAGGTATGTTACCGTGGAGTACATTAAGAGCTATCTCACATAGGGATAGAATCAGCTGATCTGACGCGGACTGTAAAATAATGCAACGTTGCTTCGGTGAAGCCTTATATAACAGTTTTTACAGAGCCTATCACTCATTTTCAGCAACAGTTTTCACCGTAGGCATTTCTGCACGTACACCACCTGTTGGTCTAAAAAACAACCCTGATATGAGACAAAAATGCTCAGGTGTTTTAGCTTTTTTGTAGTTGATAAGGAGGAAGAAAGGATGGCTGGTTGGTTGCTTATTTATTTCATTAAATAATTTTGTATTTCCAGGATAAATCTGAGGTCCTAAAGTCATTATTTGCATCGAGTCTCTTGGACTCTTGTACAAAACAAGGTAGTGAGTATTGAGCGTGATAGTCCTGCTGGTTTTACCGTGAAAAAACAGATTCTGGGTTATCAATATGATGGAAAATGATTTATGATGAACATATTGCGTGAAAGCTTGTGAGAGTTCATTGTTTGAAAATGCAAGATCCATAAGATCATCACAGATATAGAAACTATTGACATTAGGAGGTAATAAAGTTTCATCCGTTAAAGAGTTTGGAATACCTTCAGTAAATTTGATATCATACAATGACAACAGTTCATCATACAAAGGTTGCCAACAACTGTATAAAAATACAATATTATCAATTTTTACAGTGATCAACTTGTGTGCATTACACAATACATTTTTCACAAAGACAGTTTTCCCGCTTCCAGAGGGGCCAGAGATCACGGCTGAAAATGGAAATTACAAACAGAAGTCAAAATCCTCTTCACCATACACATTTTGTGAGCTAGAAATAGCATTAGTAGCCTTGAGAAAGTGTGGTGTAGTCAGGTAGCAGCATTCGCTTGTCGTATACCACTTTGAATCTTTTCAGAACTGCTCTATTATGCAGTTAGAACCTCTTTTTATCCCGCACAATGGTCTCTGTGCAAGTGAGCAGGTGGCTAGTGTCACGTGATGTTACATACCCCTGTATCAGATGTGCCATACTTTCTAAGGTGACAACTTTGGCATTAGTAGAATGAAGAGTGACACATTTAGCTTTAAGAGTGACTTTATTTTTTGCAGTTCTAAAGCTGTAAGATTTCGGTCCAGTCAACGCAAAAGTCGTTATATAATCTGCTTCATCAAGTTCGTCCATCAGCTCACCAAGATATGCACCTGTTTTTGGGGTCCAATCTCCATCTTTCGATATGAAGGTAACACTGTGTGTATCTACGTAAAAAACATGGGGCCCTAACTGATCCATAAGGTTGTATAACTCCAAAAGTCCGCAAGCGGTTGTAAATGCGGCAAAAAACCCATTAACATCCCACGCGGGGGCGGGGTCTTCGGCCGCGTAACACCACTACACTTATGCTACTGTGTCTGAAACGAATGAGAAGTGTTTAATGATGTGGCCGTTTCCAAAGATATGACGGGCGAAATCTTCAGGATCTGTTAAAAGCTCCACTGTAGGTAGATTGCACCTAAGCCCAAATCTCCCCCAAGGCGAATTCAATAAATATATATATATATATATATATATATATATATATATATATATATATATATATATATATATATATATTTATGATTATTTATTTATTTTACAGAGTGAGCAGAAGGGGGTAGGCAAGTGCTTCATTTTGTGCAAAATATTTGGAGTAGCATAAGCCCTATGAAGCAGTTTATAGTGTATTAACTGATGGGCAAGATTTTTTGACATTGTTGGAATAGTGTCCCATATCCAGTCCCAATTTAGTTTGCAAAGAGCCAGTTCCTTTTCCCATATCGTGGTGATGGGGAGCTTTCCACAGCTGAGCTTGAGCAGTCTGTTGTAAATGAATGACACTGCTCCTCGTGCCTGTGAAAAGTTCACACAGTCCATCAAAGGGTGAGAGTCCAAGTTACAGTTCCATGGTACTCCATAAGCGGGCATAGCGCTTCTCAACTTTAAATACAGAAAATAGGAATGTCCAGGAAGATTATATCACTCTTTCAGATCTTGAAAAGACCTTAACCCCTGATTATTGAATATATCACCAAGAGTATGTATACCTTGATCCGACCAGGGCTTAAAAACAAAAGGTCTGTTGTCGGATTGCAAATTATGATTATGCCAGATCGGCGATTCAGATGTAAACTAGGATGAACTTCCCATAAATTTGCACACCTCATGCCAGATTTTAAGAGAATTGTACACAGTTGTATTCCCAAACCTTAGTTCTTTCTTTGATAAACCCGTGAATAAAATATCCTGGAGCCGATGTGGAAGCACAGCTGATGCTTCCACGTCCCACCAGGCGATCTGAGAGACAAGCTGTAACCAAATCTTGAGCGAGCGCAGCTGACATGCCCAAAAGTACAATTGTAAGTTCGGAAGAGACAAGCCTCCTTTGTCAGATCTTCTCTGCAATGTTGAGAGTTTAATTCTTGGTCGTTTCTTATTCCAAATGAATTTTGTAATCAAGGAATTAATTTCTTTAAAAAAGGTTATAGGGGGAGATAAAGGAACCATGGAGAACAGAAATAAAAGTCGAGGGAGGATATTAATTTTAATGATTGCGATTCTGCCTTGCAGTGAGACTAAAATAACGTCCCATCTCTGTAAATCTTGTCTGATAGTAGTAAATAGAGAACTATAATTTTCTTTAGAGATAGTCTGTAGTGATGGAAAGATCTGAATTCCCAGATATTTAAATGTCTTACTAATTGGGATCGAGGAGGACGCTAATGCAGTATTTGTTGATGCAGACAAGGGCATTAACACAGATTTTCCCCAATTGATTTTGTAACCACTTATGAGGTTAAAGTCATTAAATATTTTAAGACACTGAGGTAAAGAAGAGGAAACATTAGACATGTAGAGAAGGATATCATCCGCGAAAAGAGAGATAGAATGGTTGGAGTCACCAACAGTAATCGGGGAAATAATATGGTCCTGCCGAATTGCCTGCGCTAAGGGCTCTAATGAAATTGCAAATAACAAGGGCGATAAAGGGCAACCCTGTCTAGTGCCTCTATTCAACGGGATTGCATCCGAACAGCACAACCCCATTGAAACCCGTGCAGAAGAGTTAGCATAGAGGGTCTGAATCATATGAATAAAACGAGGGCCAAATCCAAAACGGGTTAAAGCAGACCATAAATATGTCCTCTCGACCCGGTCAAAGGCTTTCTCAGCGTCTAGCGAGAGAATAGCACATTGTTCGATAACCAGGTCAGGTGAGTCGATAATGTTCAAACGGCGTCGCACGTTATCCGAAGAAAAACGTTCCTTAAGAAATCCTGTCTGGTCATGGGCGATTAGGAACCCGGCGACTGATCCCAGACGATGGGCTAGAACCTTAGCATATAACTTGACATCCGTACCAATTAGTGAAATCGGCCTGTAGCTAGAGCCGCATAAGGGTTCTTTCCCTTTTTTCAGTAGCAGAGAAATAAGAGCGGTGTTCTGATCTCTATGGAAGCAACCCGTATCAATAGCAAAATTTATGGAGTCAAGGAGGAGTGGTCCAATCAAATCCCATATCGCCAGATACAGCTCCGGGGTAAACCATCCAGACCAGGGGCCCTACCCTTATTCATAACCTCTAAAGCCTCCTTCAATTCTTTTAATTCTATTGAAGAATCAAGAAAAGCACATTGCTGCCCACTTAATTGAGGTAGATCTAAATTTAACAAAAAGTCGATGACAGGTTGTTCATTCACTCCCACCTCAGATCTGTATAGATGCTCATAAAATTCCTTAAATATCCTATTTACATCACCCGGAGCTGTGTGAAGTACATCTGCATTGGCCTTAATGGCAGTTATTGAGGCCAAGGCCTCATTGCGTTTCAACCTTAACACCATTAGTTTGCCTGGCCGCTCTCCATTAAAATAGTAGTTTTGGTTGGTACGGTGCATCAGAAATTCTACCCTTTTTTGTAAGATCGCCTTGTAGTCAGTTTTTAAATTCCGCAGGATTCTACTTTTCTGTTCCGTAAAAGTTTTTTTAAGATCCTTCTCTACACATTTACTCTGAGCCTCCAAACGGGTTAATTGTTTTACTCTGGATTTATTTACATAGGAGGCAAAGGAAATACAGTTTCCTCTCAAAAAACACTTGGTTGTTTCCCATAGGATTTGTGGATTAGTAGCTGAGCTCGAAATTTCTTTGAGAAACAGAGATAATTTAGAACGTAACTGTTTTACAAAATCTTCATTTTGCAAAAGAGTTGTATTCATACGCCACCTTTTGGAGCTTAGAGGAATAATCAGAGGAGACAGATTACAAATCACAGTGGAGTGATCTGAAATCAGTATGGGTAAAATATCAATATGGTTTACACCTTGAATAAGAGATTTGGAAATCATAATGTAATCTAGCCTCGAAAATGATTTGTGGCGTGCTGAATAAAAAGTATAATCTCTACAGCTCTCATTCTTCACTCTCCAGATATCACATAAGTCGTTATCAGCAATGAGCTCGTTTAACGACTGCGAAGCCTGATCGCCATGAACAGAGACAAGGGATCTATCGATTAAGGCGTTACAAACTGCATTAGCATCTATTCCTACGACCAGGTTGTAGTCGACAAAATTAAGGAGGGATTTGGTAAGAGATGGAAAAAAATCTGCATCATAATTATTAGGGAAATATACTGAGAAGAGAACCATTTTCAAATTATTCCATGAACCTGACGCATATGTAAACCACCCGTTTTCATCCCCTCCCGCTGTCTCAATTAGAAACGGGAATTTTCTGTTCTGAAGAATAATAACTCCTCTTGAGGCACTATTATACGACGAGAAAGCTATCACTTTAAAATGTCTATTCTGAAAGCGGGTAACATCAGAAGCCTTGAGATGGGATTCTTGTATTAGGGCAATGTCAAATCGTTTGCGATGCAGATAATCTAGGCATTTGGATCTTTTTACGGGAGAATTTAGACCGTTGACATTCCACGATATCACATTAACGTCCCTCATTCTGTCACAATATGATTATACATGAGACAAAGGTAGCCATAGCAACCAAACACATCAATAAGTATTTCACCCCATGAAACATAAATAATACAACAAAAACAGCAAACCCTGGTAGTTCTAACATTGTAATGGTTAAAAACAATAAAAAATTCAAAAAACAAATTACTATCGGCAACTTGCAGAAAGGAAGAACACACTCTCTTATCTGCCTGGAAAGAAAATATATTCAAGGCCATGCACTCGGACTATGAGTGGCAGCAGTTAACAAACTCAAACATCAGCATCTCTCACCTGAGTGTCCATCACAGCAAAGATTAAACCTATATCCCTACTCAAAGTGCTATAATACAAAGCCGAGAAGGCCGAATTTACTCATCAGACATCCCTGTGGGCGCAGTGGTGTCCATTTCCGTAGTGACGTTCAGAGACGCGATGAAACGCTCCAGGTCTCTGGGCGTTTTGAAGAGCAAATGCTCCTGGCCATTACGTACTTTGACCGATGGAGGATAAAGCAGGAATGACTCGATGCCTAGTAGTTGGAGGCATTTCCTCCCTTCAGCCATAGCTTTCCTTTTTTTGGACGTTCCCTGGCTGAAGTCAGGAAAGAACCGTAGATTACCCCCTTCATAACTCAGAGGTGATGCGCTTCTGGCTCCCTGTAAAATCGCCTGTCGATCATTGTAACAAAGGAGTTTGAAAATCAGAGTGCGCGCTCTATTCCTGGAGGGATCCTCGTTTGCGTGGAGACGGTGCACCCGTTCAATCTCGATCGTCTTCCCTTGCAGAGCAGGAATCCACTTGGGAATATGGGTCTGCAAGAACTGAATTGCGTTCCCTCCTTCAGCTCCTTCCCGCAGGCCCACCAACCTTAGGTTATTTTGTCTGGATTTATCTTCATAAAGAAATAGTTTCTCCTGGAGCTCCTCTAGGCAAGACTTGTTAGCAATCGAGTCCCTTTTAACATCCCGCACCGTAGCCTGGATGTTGTTACATCTATTGCCGAACGATTTAACGTCCTTTTCCAGCGAGTCCAATCGTGCTGTAATCGTCGAGATTTCCTCGCGAATGATCGTCGACATGCTTAGTTTAATGGTGCTCAGTTGCTTATCGAGCATTTCAGCAATGGCGTCGTGAAGGTGCTCATCGTCTTTATACTTTTTCTTCGCCGGGGAGTGGATTAAATCTCGTTTAGATGCCATCTATAGTGCCACTAAAACAAGGAATTTACTTAAAATTCGGCCAAAAACTTAGTAGGGATAGATAATTCCGAAAAAAAGACAACTGAGGTAGAGCATCGATATTAAGCAGCCATCACCGTCAAAATATCAAATATTTATTTATAGAGCTGCGTGCGGGGTTGAGTGCGATTTTGTCAATGTCGAGCTGAACACCTACCTTCTCAAAATATCCTTTGACGTAAGACTGCTTGTCAGCGTCTGTCACTACGTGCAATGGAAAACCTGAAGCCTCCTGTTTGAATTTAAGAAACGTCTTAACATACCCGCTGAATAAAGTGTCAGAGGTCTGTGGAAAATGCCAGACTTCCTTAATTCTGACTACCGAATAACCTTTATCAATAGCTCTGGAGAGTTCAACAGACATCCAAAATCCTGAAATGACTCTTTCTACATCACCGTGCTGACACTGACCCTGATACTGTACCTCAGCACAGGTGCGACACAGCGCAAATAATAATTTCCCTTGAGTAGATTTGACGGGCAACACCGGATGGAGTAGTTTATGAGGGGGAGTACGCTGCATTTAATAAGTCCGAAATACGATTCGACCGGTTCAAACTCTTTTAAAATGATCTCGGGATGGCAGATAGGGTAAGTTTTACATGACTGTACGTATAGATAGAGAGATGTGAAATCCAAATATGGTACAACCGCGGTTGTACCACGGTCTCCACATGATACGTTCCAAATTTGGCTTCGCCATGATTTAACGCATGATGAACATCGACATTTCTGCTTGCTTTAATGTATTCCAACCATTGGATGGAAGGGTTTCATTAAGATTTGTACTGATTGATGTAGCCATTTTTTGTGCGTAAGGGCAATTGTGTCTTTGGTTAAAAAAAGCGTTTTGAACACTTATATAGCACAAATGGTTAACGTTATACAGCCGAAAGTGTCTATGTTTGTACACTCTATGAACTCTTTTCTGTATTTCATGCAAGCCTCTCGCAACAAAACAACATCGTTCTTGCAGTACATACCTAATTGCTTTTTGAAGTCAAACACCACCCCCTACTACGCTCTCGTACCACGAATCAAATTTCACACGTTCAGCGTCAGACATCGTCTGATATCCATAATATTCTTTTGACGGATACGGGCCCATATAATTTGCATTCTGCAAGCAATTAAAATGATGGGGAAAGAAGTCTACAGCCTTGGAGTATGATTTTTGGCGCTAGTCCCTGACTAGTGAAATACTCAAGCAATATAAAAGATTCGAAACCCGAAGAATTGTGTGCTATAAATGTGAAACCATCAAATTTTGGTCATCTGAAATGCTTGACCATCTGATCTACACAGTCTACACCTTCTGCTGTAAATTCCTCCCCAGCTTGCGTGATTGCACAAATCGAATTTGCTGTATGACGGCCATTTTCATACATCGTTTCAAAGTCAAAATAAATATAGTCTTGGCTATGTTCACTAGGCTTGACAGGTTGAATATAGCAACAGTGCTGACCTTCATCCATCAGAACTTGCAATGCACACATCTCGATGGTACACATTTGTGTGATAATAGTTTATCACCAGACCATTTTGCTCTGTACTGTTTGCAACATTTGTCACAGTATTTTATGAGATCGCACTGAGATCTCAAACCGTCACTTTGTGCTTGTTTATGCATTTCATAACAGAAAACAAATATACAATATCTCAAACAATCGTCACATTGCAACGGTTTCTTAGGATGTGTGTAGCACTGTTTTTTAGTGCACACATTGCATGTAAATTTGCAATAATGTACACTACGATCATTAAACCCGTGATAGCAGTATCCACAAACATACGAGTAACCTTTTATCAAGTGATAATGATCTTCCTGTAGGTACAAATGCAACGTCTGGTGATGTACCTCATTTGTATTTTTATACACTTCCAATTTACCTGAACCAGATCTGTGAAAGAACTATTTTCAGGTCTAGATGGGCTTCAAATTTAGAAACATCATGCAACACAATTTTATCTTGGGGATCGTAACACAGAGCAGTATGTATATTTCTGGCTATTCTCATCAATACATTGTCGGGACTTTGAGGATTTAAAAAGTGAGCTATGCACGCACTAAAACACATACTGTCTGCGAAATTTTTCGTGCTAAACAAATGCATTCTATTTTTCAGTATGACCTGATTATGAGCTAGGTCGGCCAACTTCCTATGCGCACCACTTTGTTTTTTTTTATGGTACAGACACACATAACTCTAAAGCAGTATCAAAACCCACGTCCGTAATGCTTTGAATGGCCCGTTCGATTTGATCAACAAATACATTAACGTCATGATTGTTATCAGGTGTTAGAATGGCATTAATATCTGTGGGGAGACTTGCACCTTGCAGAGATATATTCAGAAAACCATCTTCACCCAACATCAATCTGGAAAACTCTACAATCTCATTCAAAATATCATGCAAAAAAGATATTATAGGCTGGATAATCATTTGTGGCTATTCCACGAAAATTTAAAGTTCTGCGAATTTCTAAACCATTAAATCTGGGTCTTGGGACAATCGTAAAAATCACCCACACGTCCTCCTTCTCTCACTAGTCTAGCTATGCAAGTCTGGCTGAGACCCATATCTGGAGCTGAGGGATCATAACCTGAGGGTTCATTATTAGATGGCCCTGCACCGACCTGTTCATCGCTGTTTATAACTGCACCCAACCATTCGTGTTGTTCGACTATAAGCTCATGTAATCTATCCACCATGTTAAGCGGATCAGGCAGTGACATCTGTAAATGATTGTTAATAATTTCATTGAACTGAGAAATCTTGGCCAACTGAAAAGTATGAACATGAAAAGTAAGAGCATGTGCAGCACTCAATACTTAGTTGGGGCTCCTTTTGCCTGAATTACTGCAGCAATGCGGCGTGGCATGGAGTCGATCAGTCTGTGGCACTGCTCGGGTGTTATGATGCCCAGGTTGCTCTGATATTGGCCTTCAGCTCTTCTGCATTCCTTGGTCTGGGATATCGCATCTTCCTCTTTACAATACCTCATAGATTTTCTATGGGGTTAAGGCCAGGCGAGTTTGCTGGCCAATTAAGAACAGGGATACCATGGTCCTTAAACCAGGTACTGGTAGCTTTGGCACTGTGTGCAGGTGCCAAGTCCTGTTGGAAAATGAAATCTGCATCTCCATAAAGTTGGTCAGCAGCAGGAAGTATGAAGTGCTCTAAAACGTCCTGGTATACGGCTGCGTTGGTCTTGGACCTCAGAAAACACAGTGGACCAACACCAGCAGATGACATGACACCCCAAACCATCACTGACTGTGGAAACGTTACACTGGACCTCAAGCAACATGGATTGTGTGCCTCTCCTCTCTTCCTCAAGACTCTGGGACCCTGATTTCCAAAGGAAATGCAAAATTTACTTTCATCAGAGAACATAACTTTGGACCACTCAGCAGCAGTCCAGTTCTTTTTGAAGCGAGACGCTTCTGACGCTGTCTGGAATGCGACAGCTGAAACCCATGTCTTGCATACTTCTGTGCATAGTGGTTCTTGAAGCACTGAATACAGCTGCAGTCCACTCTTTGTAAATCTCCCCCACATTATTAAATGGGTTTTGTTTCACAATCCTCTCCAGGGTGCGGTTATCCCTATTGCTTGTACACTTTTTTCGACCACATCTTTTCCTTCCCTTCGCCTCTCAATTAATATGCTTGGACACAAAGCTCTGTGAACAGCCAGCGTCTTTTGCAATGATCTTTTGTGTCTTGCCCCCCTTGTGCAAGGTGTCAATGGTCGTCTTTTGGACAACTGTCAAGTCAGCAGTCTTCCCCATGATTGTGTAGCCTACAGAACTAGACTGAGAGACCATTTAAAGGCCTTTGCAGGTATTTTGAGTTAATTAGCTGATTAGAGTGTTGCACCAGGTGTCTTCAATACTGAACCTTTTCACAATATTCTAATTTTCTATACTGAATTTGGGATTTTCCTTAGTTGTCAGTTATAATCATCAAAATCAAAAGGAATAAACATTTGAAATATATCAGTCTGTGTGTAATGAATGAATATAATATACAAGTTTCACTTCAGAAGGTCTGGCTGTCCACCCGGGACATCCGCCTGCACCTGCCCTGCCGCAAGCTAAGTCCCAGATTCATTGGCCCATTCACTATCCTTGAGCAGATCAATCCGGTCACTTACAAACTCCAATTACCACCTGAGTAACGGATTCACCCCACTTTCCATGTGTCTCTCCTTAAGCCTCACCATTCCTCTGTTTCTCCCTCCACAGAACCTGGCGAAGCCCCCCCTCCACTCCTCCTTGAAGACGGTGCTGCCTACGAAGTAAGAGACATCCTGGACTCCCAGCGGCGTGGTGGACAACTTGAATACCTAGTGGACTGGGAGGGATATGTTCCAGAGGAACGTTCATGGGTCCCACGCAACGACATCCTGGATCCGAACTTACTAAACACTCCAGTCATCCTAACAGGCCAGCTCCCAGAGGAAGAGGACGTCCACCACATCGTCGGGGTCCTCGGCCCTCAGGAGTGTGCCGTGGGGAGGGGGGTACTGTTACAGACATGCCAGGTTCCACCTCCATTCAATCACAGCGCACGCCCTCACCTGAGTACTGAGCACTTCCACCTGACCCTCATCAACAGTCAATCACCTCTGCACTACAAATACCACACACACGCACTCAGTCAGCGTCTGGTCTCGTTCGCAACAAGGTCTTACCTCTATGCTAACTCTAAGGACTAACTCTATCTCTACTTACCTCTCTCCAGCGATCTCCAGAAGTTCCCAGCCATCTCTGTGCGTGTGTGTGGTACACCTCCCTACCTTGACGTCTCTACCCCTCTACTACGGATCCATTCATCACTGCCAGTCTCCATATCACTTTTCCAAGCACTACCCGCTCCTCTGCTTGTGCCTGAATAAAACTGTCTTTCTGTTATCCTCAGCCTTCTGGGTATTTCGTAACACTTTCTTTTAATGGTGAAATGCTCGTTTGGTTTCACTTTCACTTCATGCATTTAAATTGTCAAGGTACAATGTTCTGGAAGGCTGCTTTGAAACATCATGGATTGTAAACAGGTTGCAACATGTCTAGTTTGACACCACAGCTGTAACGCTTGTGTTTTTCCCAACCCAATGCTGAAGAATATCCTGGCTGCTCTTTTCCATTTAACCCTCTGGGGTCGACAAACGCACCAGCACGTTTTTTTTTTTTTTTTTTTTTTTTGAAAGCCTCTAAAGAAACTTTCCATTAGTTTTGATCGTACAGATAAGAGCAAAATATCAATCGAACACATAATACTCATAATAACAACAAAACTTTGTGTTTTTATAAAATAAAGAAAACAGTGAAATAAAAAAAGTGAATGAGTACTTGGAGTGTCAGGTTATAATGACAATAAATAAATAAAAATAATAATAATATAAGTAGTGTCTATGAGACAAATGCTTAGTCAACTGACAATAAAATACATTGATAGGCAAAGAATGTAAAGAGAGAGAATGTGGTTGATGGTTTTGATTTACTGAATGTGTGTTTGTCAAAAGCTGTGATGCACACACACTGAGCAAATGATGCAAATGTACGTGAATGAGTACTTGGAGTGTCAGGTTATAATGACAATAAATAAATAAAAATAATAATAATATAAGTAGTGTCTATGAGACAAATGCTTAGTCAACTGACAATAAAATACATTGATAGGCAAAGAATGTAAAGAGAGAGAATGTGGTTGATGGTTTTGATTTACTGAATGTGTGTTTTTTTAAAAGCTGTGATGCACACACACTGAGCAAATGATGCAAATGTACGTGAAACTGGAGTGGTGTAACTTCTGGGGAAGGGTTTCTTTTTCCAGGAATGACAGTTAATGACAATGGAGAGAGTCTGTGAAGAAACGAAACTCTACTGTCCATAAATAGGAGGAGAGAGAAGCAGAAATTAAAGACTGAAGAGCAGAATCCAGAAGTGATACCTCCGTCAAGGTGAGTCTGATCTCTCCTGATCATTAGTGGTGTTTGCAAAGACAAGGGTCACTCTTAATATTGCATTGTTGTGTTGCTTAGTTACTTTTTATCCAATGTAATGTGTTATGTTACTTTTGCATTACTTTTACTTTTAATCTGGGCTGGGCTTGTTTGTTTGTTTTTAATATATATATGGAAAATGTAAAAGCCCTTTAATTTCCTCAGGCTGAAGGAAATGGGTTAAATAAAACAATAAAAATGAATAATAAATAAAATGTGATTAAATACATATAAGATATCTGTTCTATTTAACATATTTAATTATTGCAGGTTTGTGTCATATTTTGAGTTTGCTTTTCACTGTTTTTATTAATTTTGTGGAACGCTGAATCTGTTTTTGTGAAAGTAAGATGAGTAAATGCATGGGGACATTTACTTTAAAACTACAGGAAGCATCATGTTCACACAGTGCACACAATTTACTCCCGATTTCTCTCAGCATGGGAACAGTAGAGCTGTCAGTCAATAAATGGGAAAGCAAAGTAACTGTTACTTATTTGAAAAAGTAACTCAGGTAAATGTAAATTTCTTGTAAATTAAAAAACAATGAGTTACTTTAGTAGTTATTTAAAAAAAAAAAAAAAAGTAATCTGCTTACGTAATTCACATTACTTGTAAACCTCAAGACTGCTGGCTGACTGCTGAAGTTTTGAGTTAGTGCCACCTAGTGGTTGAATGTAATGTTTTTTGAATGGTTTTGTGATAGTTTTGTGAATTTTGTCCTATAACCAATAAATCTATTTGTCCAATAAACCTCAGTTCATTGGATCCTACAGAATCCAGCGGTATACATTTTGCTGTCTGTCATCTTGCATCAGCTAAAAAACAAACAAACAAACAAAAAAAAAATACTCCTTTAAGATTGTTTGTCCGATCTTCACCACATTCAACGGATCATCATCAGATAAAATATTTTTGATAACTCCAACTGTTTTAATGTGACTCATAGTCAAATTTGCTATAGTGGAGCTGCACAGTGTTTTGGTAACAGTCTTGGTAACACTTCGGCCTATTGCATTGAAACTTGATTGATAAAATCACGACCATGCTCTGATGCTCTCTGTCATGCTTGATTAGCTCCTCACTTTGCCTCTTTTGTGCTTGGCCCATAATTGCTGTTTCAGCTGTAGTTATTGTTGTTGATGTTGTTGCAGCTCTTCATTCCACTCTCAAGTTTACTAGCCGACACAACCACAATGATTACACCCGTGGACATCTCTCGCCACCTTCAGTGCCCCATGTGCAAAAACCTGCTGACAGATCCAGTCTCCACCACCTGTGCGACACACCTTCTGCAAGGACTGTCTGGACAAGCACATCAGCAGGTCCGATTCGCAGTGCCCTCTCTGCCAGGAGCCCGTGACCACCAAACCCTCCGTCAACAAAGCCATCAAAGCCCTGCTGCAAGAGTTTCACCAGACTCACCTACCCAACCTAGACCTCTTCTGTGGAGAAAGAGACGCGATTCCATGTGACGTCTGTGATGAACATCTCACGTTTAAAGCTGTGAAGTCCTGCCTGATCTGTTCGCTCTCCTTCTGCGATGAGCACCTGAAGCCTCACCAGTCTATGGCGAGATTCAGGGGCCATAAGCTGGTGAGTCCTGTAAAGAAGCTGGATCAGAGAGCATGCAATACACACGGCAGACCACTGGAGCTCTACTGCAGATGTGATGAGCGCTGCATCTGTACCTTGTGTGTGAAGACGGGTGGAGACGTGATACCTGTGGAGGCCGAGAGAGACAGGAGACAGGTGAGAACATACAGCTGTCGGGAAACAACACAGATCAGTCTTCTCACCTGAGCTGGTGTGAAAAAAACAATTCACTTAAGAAATTTAATAAATAATAATAATTAAAATAATATATATATATATATATATATATATATATATATATATATATATATATATATATATATATATATATATCAGTGCATTTAAATTTGTCAGATGCTTTTATCCAAATCATAAAATAATCTAAAAAAAGAGAAAACAATGTAATTGTACTTGTTTTTTGTTTTTGTTTTTTTGGCAAGAACTATAATGCTATATCCATAATGCTATAATAACACTGATTCCAGGTATACAATCTGTAACTTCTGTAAATATCTGGTTCTGTTTTTTTTGTTTGTTTTTTTTTTTGGATGCAGTTTTCAGCCTGGTTAATTTCTGACACAGATTGTATATGAATTATGTACTCAGAAAGCTTGGCGTGTGTCTGTGTGTGTTTATACAGGCTGTGCAGCAAAACACTATTGAAGTGATGGAAAAGATGAACAATCAGAGGGTAGACAAACTTAAGGAGCTTGAGGAATCTTCTGCAAAAAATACCAGGTACATACAGTACAAAATATGCAAATATAAATCAGACAAGCAGTTTGGAAAATGGATGAATCTAGTTTTCCACAAAAAACAAGGAAAAGACAATGAGCTGATTACAATGCAAACCCCGCCTCATTCAGCAAACTACATTAGATAAAGACAAGAGCCAAACACAGCATGACACATTTATGTAATCATAGCAGGGTAGGGATCAAAGGATGTTTTATTCTTTGAGAGATCTATACATCAGCAGATGTTTGTGAAGAAGAATGCGCAAAGATTGTGCAAAGATGTCTCACAAAGACAGACCTCTGAGTTTGAGCTGACCAGATATGTTTTATCAGAATATACTAGCCTTTCTACTTCAAAATGTCATGTTTAATTAATTAATAATTGTGTTACTTGCTATTTCTTTGTAATTGATTTTGAAATTTACTGTTTGCATTTTATTTTACATTTTAAGTGCATCATTTTATTTTATTTAATTTGTATTTTATATTATTGGGTTTTTGTCAATTTTATTTGTTATATTGCCAAGGCAACATTTCTGATTTTAATTTAAGTTACTTGCTGTTTCTTTTAATTCATTTTGAAATGTAGTAGTCATTCTGGAGTAATAAGTACTAATGATTATTGCAGTATTCATACATTTATATTTAGCCTATTTTTCAGTTTAATTTAAATTTTATTTATTTTTTTCATTTTGCTTTTATTATTATTATTATTATTAAATAGCTCTAATTATTATTATTTTTTAATTTCATTTTTACTTTTAGGCATTTTAGCATTCAAATTAATTATATATTAAATAATGATTATGATTACATTTTTCATATTATATTTTATTTTATTTTGGCTTGATCTAATTTTCAAAGATAATTTTTGCTTCAGATTTAGTTTTAATAACAACACTAGCCCAGACTCAAAGAAATGATGTACAGCAAGCCCATCCGATAAGAGTTTTCAAGACCAAGAATATGCATTTTATTTTTGTCCAACATGTGTCCACTGCTCACAGGCTCTGCTAGAGAAGGAGCAGCAGGAGATACAGGAGGTGTTTGCTGCACTGATGGAGGCACTGAGGAAAACAGAGCAGGTGCTGCTCGCTCCTCTGGAGGATGGGAGGAAGTGTTTTGGAGAAAGAGATGGACGAGAAGACGCAACAAATACAAAAAGACATTCTCAAGTACAAGGAGGCCATCGAGTCTTTGAATCGCACCAAGAATGAGGAAGACGACATCCTCTTCATCCAGGTTAGTCAAACTTGACTAACAATTTAAGAAGTAAAACTTATAGTATATTTACTAAATGTTTAATATGTGTTTTGGTCTTTCTTAGTCCTATCCGTCTGTGCCAGCTGAGTTCTCAGATGACTGGACACTTTCCATTGACACTGAGTTAAACTTTGGCACAATGAGAAACACAAAGGCAGAGTTAATGGATGAGATTGAGACGCATCTGAAGAAACTCTGCGCTGTTGGTGAGAGATTATGTCTGAGAGTTGGGATGCAATTGCTCATAAATAGGATTTGGATAGGCTTATTTGAACTTGTACTAGACTCACTGTAAAAAAATGAAAACCTCTCCAACTCTTCAATTTCTAGTGACTGTTTACATCTAAATTTTTGAATTGGCCTAATTACAGTTATTAATTTACTTTTATTTTTGTTTATTTTTGCATTTTTATTTATTTAGTTGTGATCACTAATTCACACAAATTCAGTTTGGCCAGTTGAAAATTTAGATGTGATTAGTCAATATAAAAATTTGAGTTGGAGAGGTCTGATTTATTTATTTATTTTTTTAGTTTGATGTTTGTTTGCCCTTATGAAAAAGAAGTAGGCTACACTTCAGCATACTTTAGAGAGAGTACTTATTATGGAAATAATATATTTTAAAAGAACATACTTAATGGTTTTTAGACACTTTTACTGCATGTTAAATGCAATTAAATTAAATGTATATTTAAATGTAATTTTGTTGAACTTATAGTGTTTTTGACCCACTTAAGTAGGACTTAAGTACATCTTCATATGTAATTTCATAATTACACTTACTGTCTTTGAAATAAGTACTGCTGAATGTACTGAAGCATTTATGATACAGTAAAATATACTTTAATGCAATTTCTTTTGAAACATCAAAATGTATTTTAAAGTAAAAGTTTTAATTTGACATTATTACAAAGGTCACTTTTTAAAAGTGTACTTGAGTGTTAAGAAACGGTCATGAAAGTGTCTCTTTTTAAGTCACTTAAGTAGACTTTTATTCTATTAATATTATATTATCTGCGAGTACAATTTTAAAATATACTTTTGTGGTTTAAAGTGCATATTCAAAACAATTAAGTGCACTTAATTATGTGCACAGGCATGAATGGCACCTGAGATCTTGTTGTGTTGAAGAGGAGATGTGGATATGATGCTATCTGTTGTATAATTTAATGTAGGCTACTTTACAGTAACATTGAAGAATCACTGTCTATGAATATGGCTACTGAACAGTATCAAGGTGTTTTATGGTCCAGACAGTCTCACACTAGTAAATTTGATTTGTAAATTTGTTCACTATATGTTTTTTTTTTTTTATTTTTTTATTTTTTTACAGAAATTAGAAGGATTCACAGCTTCTCAGGTATGTGTAGGAACATAGAAGTCTTTGAGCTAGGGTTTCTCGTTGCATGTTTACAAATCTCTCAGGCATTCAGTAACTGAGAATCTGGTCTTTGTGCAGTAAATGTGACTCTGGATGCTAAGAAAGCACATTCATACTTAAAGGTGTCTCAAGACGGTAAAGAGGTGCGTGACACCAGAGCAGGGCATGACATCCCGTGTGGCCCGCAACAGTTCAACCTGGCCGGAGGAGTCCTGGGAAAACCTGACATCACTTCTGGAAGAGCTTTCTGGGTGGTGGAGGTGGGGAATAATGTGGGCTTGGAGCTGGGGGTGATGAGGGACGGAGGGAAACGGGAGGGCTATGTGTCCTACAAACCCAGCAAGAGTTATTGGGCCATCATGCTCTGTGCTCCAAAACATGTACAGAGCTTTAGAAGACCCTCCAGTCCAGCTCCATCTGGAGACCAAACCGCGGGAAGCTGGGAGTGTTTGTGGACTGTGAGGAGGCTCTGGTCCTCCCTTCTATGATATGGAGGCTCTGTCCCCACATATTTACTCGTTCACTCACTGCAGCTGTTAAAAGAGCCATCCGTCCGTTCTTCAATCCTCATCCCAACGAAGATGGATCCAACTCAAGCCCATTGGTCATTTGTCCTCTCAATCAAACCGACATCTCTGTGTGAAAGCAAGGCCTGATTTTATGAGTTTGAAACTATGAGGTGTGAGGATATTAGTATCCAGTGAGATCGACATGATTCCCTTTTGTTTGTGTCTTTGTTTTCTTCTTTGGTGTGATATTCTCTTGTACTTTTGAGTGGATTAAAAAGCAAAACTAATTTTGAGGTGAAGATTATAACTGTGAAACGGCAATAAAACTATTAAACTATTACACAATAAAACTAGTATTATGTTTTTAAACATGGAAAAACAGGTTGTGTGTTATTTGATAAGACAGAAAAAAAAAAAGTCACATTGGGAAATAGTATTACAAATTAAAATCTGTATTCTATTGTAATATACTTTTAAATGCTATAATGCATGACTCCTCATCTTTAGATGGTTTAACAATATTTGTAGGTATAAGAGAGAGAGCTTGTCTGTGCGCACACACTTGTGAACAACTCTCATCTCGTCTTTCACAGTGTTTGTATTTTTGTTCATGTAAATCATGGCCTGAGAGCAGGACAGAGCAAGTGACTTACAACATGTAAATCCACAGGGAAGTGTTTGCTTATCCAGAGACTGGAGAAGAGTGCTGAGCGTTCTCAGAAAAAAATAATGACTTTTATTTCTAACCGCTTGCATTAGTCACTTTATAAAATGCGGGCTTGAGTTTAATGTCTGAATGGGGGAGGAAAAAAATCTGTCAGGTTTGATAAACTCCGATAAAAAAGAAAAAAACGACAGTTGTTCATAAAATGAAAGCATTTGAAAATATCAGTATTTGAGTGTTTCTAAAGACTTCAAGACAAACGATCAGTCAGCCAGGCCTTGACACTCCTCACAGAGTTATTCTGTGGCAGCCGCAGGAATCGAATGATGGATTCTGGGTAGAACTTGCATCAGGGTCAGGTCAGGTGAGATTTGGCAACATCATCATAAAAAATGTCACATTCCATTTTGTCAGTTCAGCTGAAAGTTCACAGACCATATGTTTTGTTGATCCTGGAGCAACAGTGTTTATCAAAGAAACATAGTTTTTTAACCCATCTGTCACCTCAGCCGTAAGGATAAACTATTACTAAAATCACATCGCAAAGAATTATATATATATATATATATATATACAGGTGCTGGTCATATAGTTAGAATATCATCAAAAAGTTGATTTTACTAATTCCCATTCAAAAATTGAAACTTGTATATTATATTCATTCATTACACACAGACTCATATATTTCAAATGTTTATTTATTTTAATTTTGATGATTATAACTGACAACTAAGGAAAATCCCAAATTCAGTATCTCAGAAAATTAGAATATTGTGAAAAGGTTCAATATTGAAGAGACACCTGGTGCCACACTGTAATCAGCTAATAAACTCAAAACACCTGCAAAGGCCTTTAAATGGTCTCTCAGTCTTGTTCTGTAGGCTACACAATCATGGGGAAGACTGCTGATTTGACAGTTGTCCAAAAGACGACCATTGACACCTTGCACAAGGAGGGCATGACACAAAAGGTCATTGCAAAAGAGGCTGGCTGTTCACAGAGCTCTGTGTCCAAGCACATTAATAGAGAGGCGAAGGGAAGGAAAAGATGTGGTAGAAAAAAGTGTACAAGCAATAGGGATAACCGCAACCTGGAGAGGATTGTGAAACAAAACCCATTCAAAAATGTGGGGGAGATTCACAAAGAGTGGACTGCAGCTGGAGTCAGTGCTTCAAGAACCACTACGCACAGACGTATGCAAGGCATGGGTTTTCAAGTCTCTATTCTCAAGTCTCGTTTATTTATATAGCCCTTTCTACTACAACGTAGACCAAAGGACTATACATCTAAAAGCAAGGAAACGTCAAGAAAAAAAACAAAACAAAAAAAAACAAAATATAGAATGACAAAGTCAAGATTTAAAAGAAACAGAATACAAATACGTTTTCACACAAGTTTTAAAAACATCAACTGACAGTGCAGATCTTATATCAGGGGGAAGAGTCCATTCCACAGTCTAGGTCCAACGACAGAGAAAGCTCGATCCCCTTAGTTTTAAGACGAGTTCTTGGAACAAATAGCAGTAAACAATTAAAGGACCTTTGAGATCTACCAGAGTTCATGAGCAACAAATCCTTGATATATTCCGGGGCCAACTCGTGAGCAGCTTATAAACATATAACAAAACCTTATACTGTATCCGATATTTCACAGGGAGCCAATGAAGCCTTTTCAAAACAGGTGTAATATGCTCCCTTTTCTTAATACCAGTCAGGAGCCTCGCTGCCGCATTTTGGCACCAGCTGCAATCTTGAGATAAGAGATTGACTAATTCCTACATATAGAGCATTACAGTAATCAAAGCGTGTAGAGATAAGTGCGTGAATCACTGTTTCCAGATCAGGAACAGACAAAAAAGATTTCATTTTCGCATAGTACTTAACTGATTAAAAACAATTTTTACCACATTTTAACCTGATGGTCAAACCTAAGAAGCAGAGTCAAAAAGTTTAACACTAAATTCTTATTTTAGGCTGAACGTGTGTTTTCCCATATACCTAGAG
>NC_056603.1:44261039-44295265 GCF_018340385.1 Cyprinus carpio
TGATTTGTATCGTAAAAAGCGCTATACAAATAAACTTGAATTGAATTGAATTGAATTGAACTGCACCCTTCAAATTCATCGCCATCACATCTGTCATGTCAGTGTCCAAAGACCAGGTGTGCAGAACGGAGCTCACTGAGGACCAACACCTCGCAGTATACACAGTCTCCCACCAGAGCGTCGGTGAGACTAATGAACCTACTACACCTCTCAATACCAAACCGACTGATGACACACCGACGGAGGAGCCTTACCCAGGTTTTGAATCTCAAGTGCAGCAAATTCTACAAGACGCTAATGCACTTGAGAGCGATACGGATCGTCAAGGACTCAGACAAGTTCTGTATAAGTTCAAAGAATCCTTTGCCAAAGACTCTTTAGACTGTGGTCTCACCAACCTCCACACGGTGCGCATCCCTACGCACCCTGATGCTCCTCCCACTTTTGTCAAACAGTACAAGATTCCCATCGCCTCACACGAACCAGTGCAGGAGATCATCGAATCTATGCTTGAGAAAGGTGTCATCCGTCCATGCAACAGCACCTACTCAGCCCCCATCTGGCCCGTCCTCAAACCTAACGGCAAATGGCAACCCACCATTGACTACAGGAAACTGAATTAACAGGTGCCGCTGTCACGATGGCCCATGACCCAGCTAGAACAAGAAATACCCTGAATCAGAGGAGCCACAATCTTCTCTACACTTGATGTGGCCTCTGGATTCTGGACCATTCCGGTGCACCCGGAAGACCAACTCAAGATGACATTCTCATTTGGCAACCGACAGTTCACCTTCAACAGGTGTCCGTTCGGCTTTGCCAACTCACCAAATGAATGCAAACAACTTTCTGAACAAAGCTGCCCAGCAAGACGCTAGATGAGAGGTAACCTGATTTGTAGCTGATGTCTCATGAAAAGCCCAAATGGTGGCCGACCTTGAAAGAATTAATCTATGTTCTGAAACCACTTGCATCCACCGCCAGAGCCAGGATCGCCCTCCACAAAGGACAGTGGCCGAAAACTAAGGTAACTACGGGGCCTGCTCATCGGATTCCCAAGGCATTGAACCCAGTACCAATACCGTATCATGCCATTCAACAACATCAAGCACCCACTAACGTCTCTGAGCTGCGAGTTTTCTAGGGGTATGCAATTACTCGACAGTTCATCGAAAACTACTCAGACCTTGCAAGACCTCTGACAGCTCTGCTAAAAAAAGGACGCCCATTTTAGTCTGGTCTGAAGACGCAAGAACATGCCATCCAAAGAAACTAAAAAGGGACATGATGCACCGTTCCATGCCGTGCTTACCCCGATCACAAAAGGAATTCTACCTGGAAGCTGTGTTTTCCAACCAATGTCTCAGTGCTGGCCTGTACCAACGGCATGCCCAAGACAAGAAAGTAGTTGCCTATGCCAGCAAGACACTGCTTCCACCAGAGTGTAAGTTCTCAGACTGTGAAAAAGCTCTGCTCTGCACTGTATGGGACATTCAGCGTCTCCCGGTTCGGATTGCCACTGAGAGTCACTGAGACAGAGTACCCACTTCACGGCCGAAGATCAAGCACAAATCTGGAAATGCCTAGAGGTACATTCAATCTAAACTTCCATCAGCCACCAGCCAATCGCGTCCGGCCAGGTAGAGAGATCGAACCAGCGTGTTCGCAAGGCTTTGAAAAAGTATGATGTCTGGCGTAACCAGAAAGACTGGGGATTGGGATGTGAAACTGACCCTTTGTGCTGAATGGCCACTCTCAGAGACCAACCCGCAGGATATCAACACGGGTTGTCACCTTTTGACTCTGAACTGGGCGGCAGGGCAGATGACCCCTGCCCCTACACTTGCTGTATCAACCAGGAGACTCCAACCTTGTCACCGCTTACACCAATACATTACAGTATACTGGACGCAGCTCCATAGACACTTGAAATAACAACTTTTGCTTTTGTCCCTAGCAACACCTGCACAAACAAAAAAGCGCTGAAAGCCAGGAAAAGCATATTACGACCGGAAAGCATTCACACCAGGAATTAAATGTATGGCCAGGGTCTTGTATTACAGCTTCACCCCAATTAACTTCAGATACGGGGCCCCCAGCGGATGTACAAAGAAATTCCTACCACACTGGACGGACCCCTCATGAGGATTATGAACAAAACTCTTCCCCAGTTGCGTACCAAATCCAGCCGCCAAACCGGAGATCGAAGAGAGACCAGTTCTCAAATGGGTCCACCGTAATCCAGGATTAAGAGACAATGTGGCCACTAGCAGCGGAAAGGACAGGGAGGGGCCCAATCAATGCAAGCTTAAACTCAACCGCCCTCACATGCCACATCGAAGCGGAAAAGGATTTGTCCCATCCCAACCCGGGGACGGGACAAACCCTCACCTACCTGTTCCCTCTCTCTTTCCCCTTTTCCTCCCTAATCTCTCCTATCCTTGGCCTGTAACAGGATTCTTGCTAGGATTGTCATCCTGTGCCTCCAGACAACAGAGGGCCAGCCACCATCAGACCATTTATCACACAGGGGTTTTTCCCGGCCTCGGACATTGTACTGAGAGAGAAACAATCAGGGACTCCTTGATCACGATCATTGTCGGACGGCACACCCAGAAAGTATACGTTCGACTCGACCCTCGCTTAACGTCTACAGAGCACACTACCCCCGCGACAGTAGCCCAGTACAGCTGGCCGGTGCCCGTTGGACAGGAGGACTCCCTCTATCACGCCGAGGCCGATGTCAAGCACATGCTCAACCGACTTGAGAAGATGACTGTTACCCAGGGCGGAATTAGGTGGACACAACAGCCGCTCCAAACCTTTCCTGGGAGCATTGCTCAGAGCCGCCGCCGCTGGTGTTGGAAACTCTGTTTCAACATTGGGTATGTCACAGTGTCAAATGCGTAGGTTGGTAGAAAACATAGCCACTGTGAGACTGGCATGGCTGACAATTCAGACTGAACTTCCAGAGCTAAAAAAGAGCAACTTACCACACAGAATGCATCCTTGGCAAACCATCGGAAAGACATTGAAAGTAACGGTGGTCATTTCTCAACACTCATAGCGTGCTTTTGAACCAGACTTGTGAAACCCATGAAACAGCTGTTCACTGTCTTCCATGAAATGACTTTGCCCAAAAACGCAGCTGGTGACAGCATTAATGACTGACCAGTGTTCGGAAGTGAGTTCCCTCCATCGACAGTCCAGCCATTGGGAAGAATTCCACCATACCCTGAATACCCTTAGATTGTTCTGGTGCAAAATGTGCTCTGTGCGTTGGGCTCTTCGCCATCACTCACACCCACTGATCCTGCGCAAAATACACCTTGCAAGCCTACTTTTGTTTTAGCCGCTTATTCCCCTCGTACGCGGATCCCGAGCAGAAGGAGATGATGCTTCCTCCTGAACTTACCCATCATAGAGTCGAGCCGATCTGCCAGACTCAAAGACATTGTTACTGTGGGGTTCTGGAAGGGTAACACACGATATCAAGATACGACCCCTGAGGTGGTGGCATACCATGACAGCAAACACCCAGCTGTTCTGTAGCCCCGAACCTGCACATTACACATGTGCACCCTGACTAAAGGACATTCCACTACCTCTGCCCCAGCCAAACCGTTTCTCAGAGAACAATACTGATGGAATCTGCGGGTTTGTAAACCCATGATCAGCGACACGCGTTGACCCTGCCGACGCCCAGCCTCGCAGCCAAGTCACACGAGACACAAGCTTGAGATTGTAGGTATAGGATACCTCGTGAAACACTCCAGTAATGTATCACACCCTGACCTACAACCAGTGCATGATACCGCTTAACCCCGTGTCAACCTGCTTCTGACCAGAGCATGTGGATTCAAAGTAACTCGCGGGGGCCATCCTCCACCTTGACGGATCTCGTGGCCCTCCTTCACTTTATACATCTTCCGAGTGAAGAGAGTACCAATCAGAACTAGAAACCCCATCCTTCTTCAAGAACTACAACTTCACCCTAGGTCCAGAGTTAGAACTACGGATTGGAAAAAAAGGGGGGGGCCTCAGCTCATTGGACATTGCTCCCGCCGACGCAGCCCCCTCCATAGCCTTGGTCTCGAATCACCCATTCTGAACACCTCACCTGCTTGTCCAAGCCTTGGACTGCAGCTGACACAGCACTGTGCAGATTCTCCATGGTCATCGGCCACACCCCCTGACCCTTGGCCTAGGCCTTCATCCTATACACAGGAAACTCAACGAGATGAGAACCTCTGCAGGCAAAACTCAAGACAACCCTGACTGGAGGTCTCCGATGGAACCGGAGGAAGGTACCACACCAGAAATGGATAGCACTGACTCCCTCATCGAAGCCAATACAGCCCTAACAAACACTAGAGCATCCGACCGCCACGATTCACCTCTGCCATCCGACTACATTGTGATGGTTTTGTCCGGAGCAATGACCACAGGCATCATCCACCACTGTTTAATCAGGGGTTTAATGGGAGGTGTAAGGGTAGTTGTATGATTGTTTTTCTGATGTTTTTTCAGTATTATTTTATATTTTATTGATTTCTTACTATGTATAAAGGGGGGTTTTATCAGTAGTGAAAAGGGGAGATGATAACTCCTACTCGGCGCCACATGTCGGCAACATCCTGGTGTGGGTGTGGACAGTTATAACTCCTTCAAGATAGTCCAGAGATACTCTCGTGGAGCCTCAAAGGAAAAGACAACACCCTTTTCACCACGGCACGACGCATTATCTCCACAACATAGACAGACACACACACACACACACAAGCATTTCTGGCTCTCAAGACATGAACCTTTTGATAAAAACTACCTCTAAATCTATTGTAAATGTATCTCTTTTTGTGCTTCGATGTCTTCTACGTGGTTATAGTGGAAATTAGGATAATAATGCTTCTACCTGTGTGGTTTAAATTCAAACTTTGTATATGCATGTAGTTAGGAACAACAATGCTAATCTCGTCGTACTCAGACCTGACGGCTCCAAAGTTTTTATAGTGTTGTATGGTGCCCCCCCCAGGGTAATGACTTTCGTGAAAAACCCGACTGTGACGAATCTCAACGGCTGCAAATTACAAAAAGATGCATGTGGTGTTCAGAAGAGTACAATCCTTTTTCCTGAGGAAAAATTTAATAATTTTGTCCCCCCATCACCATAAATTAGACCATGTGTATGAAATCAGCAAGACAAAGAAGCTGTTTTTTTCCCTACCAGTTTCTTCTCAACACTTCATTGGTTTCATACCGGTGAGATAGGTGTTAAACTAACCTTTCCATAAAAAACAAAGGAAAACTCCTGGTTTTTCCTGGCATTCCCTGCCGTGAGAAAGAGAGGGGGTTTTCTCAGCTTTTATGCGATCTGAAACCTTCCCAACAGTCTCTCCATTTTTTGTTGTTTTTCTTCTTTTTGGTTTCCTTTTCATTTTATCTTAGTTTTTCTCTTTATGGTCTTCTGATATTTTGAACCTTCTTTTTTCTTTCAATTGTTCCTCACGACCAAAAGACCAAACGTAACTTTAAGTCTAAACCTCTCTTTTGGCAAAAATGTTTCTACATTCTTGCGTGTAACCATTGAGCTTCTGGGCAGCCCATCTGCTCCGGAAACCTCGGACAGAACGCAATGCTACAAACCAACGGACCAATTTGAGCTCAGCAACACACAAGAGCCAGATCAAAGCAAGTACTTTCCTTTTATATCGCAGAACTTAAAATTGCTGTTTAAGGTTGTCTAGGCTATTCCACTTCTTGTGGAAAATATCCACCTGACTTTTGAGTCTCTCGCAAAGTTAACTGTTTGAAAACTGTCACCTTGAGATCTGCCTTCACTCGTTCTCTCTCTCTCTCTCTATCTCATTACTATTCTCGCTTCGATTATTTTGTTTAAATTGTAGCATGTTTGTTTTGCTATATACTCAATATTTACTCTGTGTGAATTGTAGTTATGTACTCTTTAGTCCGCTTTTATTTAAATACAATAATTTGCTTTGAATTGCGAACCGCTTTTATTGTTCATCAAGATCGTAAATCCCTTGAATCATGTGATCTAAGCTACAAAGCTTTGTTTTCTATGAAATTAACTTTCAAGATTAAATAGTTCTTGTGGACAGTTTTGGAAGAAGGGTATTTGTTATTCAATGATCTTTTGATAACGAGTCTAGCCCCCAGTGTGTTTCTCGGGACGAACATCGATGTGTCTAGATACGTACATGACTCTAGTACAAAATACTCTTTAAATGAAACTAAATTATGTTCCCTCGGTTTGGTCATTTCTAAAGATTTGTAACAAGCAATCACCATCAATAGTCATAGAACTCATGAATAGTCACGTGTCATTTTTGAGATTAGACTTCTTCCCCACAGAAAGGGATTGTTGCTACCACCCAATCGTTTGAAATAAAATGAGGGGGGGATGACGTGATGGTACGTACGGGTTACCGGTCGCTCTGGAGGCCCCCCAGCCATCCGCCAGTAAGCTAACGCGGCCCACTTTTTCTGCCGACATTAAGGACTCCCCAAAACCTCCATTTTTTAAACCTCCATGGAAGGCTTTGAGTCATGGCCACGGTAGTCCCTGTGATATGGTTTTTACGCCGATAAGGGTATGCGCCCGTACCGTGGCTCCCAAGTGGTGTTTCGACCATAAGTTATCTTAAAGCCGCACGTTTTTTCCAACAACACTATATGGGCGTAAGTCTTTACAGATGTAGGACGGCCACTGGACTCCCTGTATCTTCTGTGCACGAAAACGGGCCTGAAAAGGAAATTTTATTTGCAGTGAAAGGCTATTTGTTGAGTTGTGTCTGTTTAGGAATCTGTACCGGCACTTTAGCCAACGCTTGCATTAGATCTGCATGGTGTCGAGCTAGGTGGTTGCGCAAGTTAATTGTTTTGTTTACAATATTTTAAGAACGTGTGTGGCAATGCTGTACAGACCCACTTTGGTTTTATCCACCTCTTCATGTTGTTCCCCCGGCTTTACAGTGCTAAATACCCAAAAATGAGCCCCACAATGGTCGGCTTTATGTTGGTGGTAAGCACAGGCCTTATGAACGGAGTGCAGCTGCCCATGTCTGCCATCTTGCTTGTTGTCTTTCTGGTTAAAGGGCGTCCTATTGTAACAAATAAAACGCTGTGAATGCTCTCACTAGAGTGTCCTTGCCTGCCACAGCGCCGCCACTGGAACCAGCCGGTGGGCTGAATCGATTAGCATAAGAGATTTGATTTAATCAATACTTTGAATTGAGAAAACAAATAATTTTTGCAATGCCATTGACATCGTGATCCATCATATTTTTTACCCACCCTACGATTTTTTAACACCTCGTTACTACCAGAAATTTGAGGGCGGACTATCACTGCGTTACTGGACAGGGTTGTAGGCGTTGGCTTGCGTGACCTGAAGCTCTCCCTTATCTCCATTCCTAGAGTTTCTCAGCGGCCTTTCGTGAGGTTGATCCCGAATAGATAACGCAGTTAGCTCTGCTGGGGATCTTATTTCTTTTTTGTTTAACTTTTGTCTACCGTCATGACAAAAATGCTGAACTTTTCCCTGATTTGTGAACATTTAAAAAAACATTTACTTTTCGCTTCGTTTTTGTTGTTTTAGTTTGAGGTATAGATAAATACAAATGCGATAATACTCCCTGTAGGGCTATTTTTTTTCTTTTTCTAACTGGTTAACAAACTCTAACTACGTTTTTAATTGTAATGTTTACGAATCTTGGACTCTCACTCGGTGTTTGTTTAAACGAATGTAGCTGATTACTGTTTTTTTTTGTTTTGTTTAGATAAATAACCAGTAACCTAGTGTTTTTTTTTATTCAATTTGTAACAAACTCTAAAGAGTTTTTAAATTGGTAATGTTACACAGCTGTTGACTCTCCAGGTTTAACTCGGTGTTTAACAAACGACGGGTATCTGGTACTTTTTTGTTTGTTTCGTTTATTGTTATTTTAGATAGTAGATAGATAGATAGATTAGATAATCAGGAACCTTTCTTTTATTTAATTGTTGTATAACAAACTTTAATTACTGTTTTAACAACTCCTTAAATTACATACCAATGTTTTTTACCGTCTTTTCCGGGGCAAGAAAACAAACAAACAAAAAAACAAATACTTTTGCTGTAACAACCAGCCCTTTTTTTTTTTATATAGTATTTCTTCTGTTTGAAAAAGTTACAAGCTTGTGATTTGAAAAAAGTTTTGAGATCTAGCCTACACAAAGAAACCCACTTTAGGTTACAGGAAGTTAAAGCAAAAGTGGGGTACACCAACAAGTGGTAACACAATCTCCACTATCTCTGTACACTGAGCTGTTGTAGGAAGAGGAATACTGAATTAAAAACACATCGATTACAAAAAATGTTTCGTTATTTAATGACTCAAATTAAAGTCGCTTTATAAAATCTTATCCTGAAATCATGCTCCTGTCATTCCTGTCTCTGTCCCCCTCCCTCTGTTGGGTCTGAAATCAGGTATCAAGCCAAAGAAGGATGACCAAATGCACCCAGTTCCTGGTCTTAGTACCCCCCATACTGTATCAGGTTTCACACACAATGCTAGGAGAGGTCAGTTTGGAAAAAAAAAAAAAAAAAAAAAGAGGATGGACAGGGAAAAAAAAAGACAACAAAAAAAAAACAAATGGGAAAAAAACAAAAAAAAAAAATTGTGCCTAAATTTCCACATTTCTTATAAAATGTCTTCCATACCTGGAGTTTTTCAATCACCATATTTGTAAGGAGAAATATGAGAGAAGAACAAAGTTACACAAGATGTGGACATAAAGATTTGTTTCAATGAACTGCACATCACAGCTAAGGTTTATTCTAGCTTGGCCGCTCACACGTTTTGTTCTATTCAGTTTTAGAGAAATTGGGCTGGAAAAATTGAAATGGGACTTTTAACCTTTTGTAAAATTCTTGGAGCGTTTTTTTGTTAATCTTCTTGGTTAATTCCGCTACTGTTGTCTTGTTGTTAAATACATATCTTTTCTGTCTATTGTTCAACGAGAGTTCCACAGTATCCCTTCCCTCTGTACTGACCACCCTTCAGGCAGCAGGTGGCCTATCTCCAGTGTTACTTTTTGACGGCAGTGACTCCTATTATATAATTTTGTGACTTTTTGTGTCAGGATCAACTACAACGGTCACCACATAAGCCTCTCTTATCACAAGATTTTGAGGTCTTTCTATTACAGCTTTCTCATGTCTTCCTAGCCATGGCGTTACACGATGAAAGTTGAACTTCTGCAGAGCTGTGTTTGGTCAGTGTGATGGAGTGTGCGGCCAGCATTTGACAGATAATTGCTTTTGTTTGGAGGCACAGGAAGAGTGAACCTTTGTCAATAGCACGCCATTTTCATGTGAGTCTTTATTCACAGCTCCTGATTTTTACCAATTTCTGTACCGTAGCCTTCAGCGGCCTCACACATGGCTCAGGATCTCCATGCCAGCTAAAGAGAATGAGAAACACAAGAGTTTTAAATGACTTGAGTTATGACTTTTCAAACAGGTTTCTCAAAACATTTCCTTCCCATTGTTTGCCATTAGTCCACACAAAGACCCAATAACTCCCACCCCAGAACTATTTTAAGGAATCTGAATAAACTTACTGACAGCTTTGTCTTAAACATTGAAATATGAGTATTTTTAATACTCCAAAAAAATAAAAAAGTACAAACTCCATCCTCTTCCCACAATGTTAATTTAAACAATATTTACCTGAGGTTCAATGTTACCAGGTGTTCACAATCTCCTGAATTAAGTTGGGCTGCGCCCAAAACACAATACACGCCCCGTAGACCGGGGATTCTTCCAGGTCGTGCTGTACAAAGTTTTTTTTGCATTAAAGATAAATTTGTCTTCATCATTTTGTGACATCCCAACACACACTGACCAGAATTGGGCAAAACGGACTGAGACGCCCGCTGGTGCCTGTGAAAATCAGGAGGCCACTTTTTGTTTCAAGAATCTTTTTGCATTCAAATACAATTATTATCTTGCGCATTTTTTACTCACCGTGAAGAGACACACACAGAAGAAACACAAGGCTTCCACCTTCATGGTGAATCGTCTGAACACAGAAGACGAGTCCCTAGCAGAGAGGGGTTAATGCTCTTCTTTACTAAACCAGTCGAGGGAAATGGCGTGACAGTGTAGTTTTTACATTGGTGATTATAATGGCTGTGTAACATTTGTCAAGGCTTTTTCACATTCAAATTTTCCTGAAATTCATAAATTAATAAACACAACCCAAACATGTAGCCCCGAACCCAGATGCACCCCGCCCTCAATCTGCTTTCGACTTGTCACCTGCCATCTTTAGGTTCAACTAAACCAATATTGAAACACAAATACGTCCATTATCACCGCCCCTTAGCGCATGTCTTTATATTTATGATACATTTTCTATTTCTCAAGACTAACTGTGTTTTTATATTTATTCTTGACCCAGTAGGATACGGTGGCTGTCATTCAAACCTATTAAGTTGTTTCTGTAATTCCCAGACTCCATTGCTTTTGCCTGGACCTTGAAACACGCAACTTCATTTTTTTCTCCTCTAAAAACACAATGTTTGTTTCAGAAGTGCCTTGAACCATTTAATCCATTGACAACACAGCAGAAATTATTTACATTCACGACATGAAATACACTGTGTACATGGAAATTGTCCAGCGCCCAGCTGCGTTTTCCTCGACCATAACAAAATAATGAGCACCTGTTCAGTATTTGAATTAACTTATAACGAGTCTTTTATTCATGTGGTCAAATGATACATTACAAAATATTAACGACAAATTCTTTAATCAGTTTAAATAAGGCCAAACAATAAATGAGGACACTGTTGAAGGGCTACAACAAAAACAAAGGACTTTCCAAGCAAATGCGCTTTTTCTCCCTGAGGACCGCGCCGATCCCCTGGAAATAGATTGAAATGGAGAGGGTCGTCCCATCTTATCCCTCCCCTCCACGAATTAAGAGATTTATTATTCGACCGGGGTGTGCAATCCCTACCCACACGCCCTCCCCAAATCATTCCCACCACACCAGAGGCGAGAAAAGGAAAAGCGCAGGATCATACACGATTTCTCCCTCCTCAAAAAGATTTGGCAACGGAATCCAAAAACACAAGGAAAGAGAAAGTAAAGCACCACCCAAGAGACCGACACAATAAAAGGTTCTAGTTTTTTTTTTTCTAAAACTACGTCCCGCCCTTCTGTTTACTCCACTTTGTTTCTTCAAACACTCTGGGCCCCTAGAGATGCAAAGAAAAAGAGAAACAGGCAGGCACCAGACAATCACAATGTTACATTTCTGGAAAAGGTGTCCAGCTATAACATTATCTTTTCCCCTTACATGTTGTTGAAATTTCTTGAAAATGTGAAAAATAACAAAAGCTGATTAAGAATGGAGAACCCATCGCATGAATTCCCCTTGGTTCAGTGGTTTACCTTTTCCTCATCTGCTACAAGAAAACCAAAGGGTTATGATCGCGATATCAACAACTGATTGGCGGGCAGCCAATTGACCCCCAGATATACCCTCAAAATGTTTGACAGCCCACACTAAGGGCGTAGGCTTTCCTTCTCAAATATGGAAGTTAACCTTTTGATGCCGGGGAAAATTTCTGTTGACAAAGTAACTAGCAGGATTGTTAAATCCCTTCTTCAATGTTCTTGCAAGAGACAGAGAAAACTGCGGCCCGCACTACAAGCACTAGCAGTCCAATTGCTAAAGACTACAAAGACTGTTTCAAAATTTCAGGGCTGTCAAAACCGGGTGTGGCCCAAAACTAGTTTGCCCCCCCCCCAGTTAAACAAAAAGCTTTTTTTTTTGTTTTTTTTTTTTAAAACAATTTTTTTTTTTTTCTTTTTGTCCCCCCAAAAAAAGCCCCCCCCCCCCCCCCCTGGCTTTGGGAGCCCCCAGTGTCCTCAAAATGGTATTTCAGACTCAAAATTGGTGAGAGGTTAAAGCTACACTAGCCAAATTCTCACCAAAAAACTCCCTAGAATATTCCGCGCAATGCACCCTGGAGGAAATCGTTCGCAATTCATGACGAGTGGTGGGCGTGTTGGGAAGCTACAAATCTTCCCCTTCTACCTTGGGTCTCCGATAGGTTTTTTTTCCACATCCCTTTCCATTTCCCCAACCTAACCTTAACCCAGATACGCAACAAGTCCCCCCGCGCTTTCCGATTTCAGGCTGTATGGAAGGGTGTAGCCTTATCTAAGCAGGAAAAGAGTTTTTAATTTTTTATAATCCTGGTTTAAGATGCTAAACAAGGAGAAACTATACAGACACAACGTCTCATCAAGATTGAACCTTCACGACTCCCGGCTGTCCCCCACAGTACACCTATACGGTTAACCGACCAGTCATGGAAAGTTGAGGTTGCGGTTACAAAAACCCCAAAAGGCATTACCGTGTACTGCAGGAGAAAGCATCTGGGCGTTAACGGAAAAGGACGTGAGTGACTCTTTTGCACGAGTAGTTTGGTAAGAGGCCCAATGCCCAGTTACCACTTTTAAAAGGTCGCCAAATCTTTACTTAATGTATGCAGGCCAGAGCCCAACAGCGATTTGCGCAGTCATCCATATCGCACACGAGGAAAGGGAAGTAAGTCCCTCCCGGTTTTTTTTGCTGGTCCCAACAGGCCTTAAGTTTTTTTCTTTAGATGAATCGCTTCGTGCAAAAGATCGGATAATGGAGACCCGCAAGCTCGGTTTATTTCCCACTAAAAGAAGTCCGGGAGAAAACTCCATGAACTAAAACTAGGTTTTCATCCAAGTTATGAACAAGTAAATAGTTCACTTCTTGACTTTTAGCAACATCTCTCGGTTTTTAAAGGATTGAACAGCGCAACATATAGTTCCCTTGTCGATGTTGCATGTTTCAATGCGCAAATAGTACCAGAAGACAACCAGGGACGTTCAAGAAAAGAGAAGGAAAAGACATTACCTCAGTGGCCATCATTTCCCTCCTCTCCTGTCCAAATAAGAAACGTTGAGCAGGAACGTCACCAGACAAAATTCTTTTGGTAACTAAGAGTCGCCCGTCCTACTTTTTTCTCTGAAAGCAAGATTCCCATCCCATTAGCCTTCCTCAATAGAAGAATCACCAACTCCCAATGTGCGCCGAATAACGAGAACTGTTTTCTGGATTTAAAAGAATCACAAGTTATTTACCACACATAACATAGGTAAGACGACGATAGCGATACCTCCGCATCAAACTACTCTCCACCCACTAATCACAAAAAAAAAACAAATAATTCATCTTTTTTACTAAAAATTACGGGTGTGGGACAAAAAACATAAACCTTTTTTTTTTGGCGCCCACTTTTCTCCTACAATCAGGAAGTATTTTCTCAGATAATTAATTATCTTGAACGGGTGTTTGTTTTAGGGCTACACTGTAAGATTTCCTGTTAAATTTTTGCGTGAAAATGGGTTAGCAAGGAAGAGGTTTAGCAAAGCCAATTACCGTGAATACCCCCACCATGGAAACTCTCTCACTTTAGCCTGTTTTCTTTTCGGGTCAAAGTGTTGGGTCGTCAAAGTTTTTTTTGTTTTGAGCACTTACTCCAACTTCTGTTTAGCAATAGCCTCATGCCTCATACAGTCTACGCATAAATCACTCACAATATCATTGAAAAATGTGTTTCAGAAAGGACTTAGACAATTCGGCACCTCCATCAGCAGAACAAACAGTAGGGTTCCTCGTACTACAATGTCCAAACACTAGCTCATTGGGGGGTGAAACCAAGACTTTATTGGATTTACCCTCACGTATAAGCTAATATTCATCCACGGCAGAACCCTTCTTCCCAAATTCCGCAATCGAGTTTTCCACAACAATTTAATTGACCTTAAAGAGACTTCAAGGTTTGGAAATGAAACCTTTCAAGAGCCTCATTGACTCTGTGGATAAGCACTAGAAATATATTGTGGTTTTTTTTTACTCAAACAGCCCTGACGCAGTGGTGTTTGAGAATCTGTTTTGCGCATTAATTTGAACCCTCGATTCAGATTGCATAACTTTTGGAATGAATTCCACAAGGGTCCACATTTTAATTAAATAGTGGGGAAGGGGGCCCCCCCCCCCCCCCTTTGTTTTCCCCCAAAAATTAATGAACTTTGTAGCTGAAAGACCCTCAACGGCAAAGCGGCAGGATCAATGGGTAAAATCCCCTGGGCAACATGAACAGTGAGAAGATATGGTGGAACCAGTCCCCTTAGAACGCGGACAAAGGGCCAACCCACAGTCAATGATCAAGTGCTCAAAAGGAGTGGGAAAACAACAAGGAATAGGCCTGCAAACGAGGCACACAGGCACTTTTTTATTTGGCTTACCAGTCTATTCGGACAATGTATGGCAAGATCCGTGTTTAATGATTAGAGCCCACAATCTCGTTTTTTTACCTTAGGCCACTAGAAAAACTGTCGCGCTAACGATCTAAAGTAACATGTTCCCGGCCCTCCGGTATGACCAGGCATATCCTTGATGAGCCAAATTCAACACAGGAGTCTCTTACTGTAAGAAGGCCAGTACAGGTTTTGGATTGATTGTTTATGTGCCCAGAGAAGCATTGCTTGAGTGCATGAACCCTCTGTCCGACAAAGCGAAACCCATCCATCAAGAAAAAGTAACGAATATGAAAGATGATCAAGAACAATTCTTAGACCCTGGGCGGCAGAAAATAGAGGCCCAGCCGAGCGGGATGAACCTCTTAAACATCATAATGATTACTCGCTACCGAGAGATCTTTGTAACAAGGAAGTCAGAGGCAGCCATAAACATCAGAGCTATCAACATTAGTTTCTCAGGGGTGGACAAAAACCTAAGATGTGTCAGTAATTTAAGTTTGCGTACCATAGAATATTCCTGGTAAGAAGACAGCAAAAGGGCGGCTTTAGGTTTTTGTTTAGGGACATTTAGACGAATCCGATCCTTGGGCACCTGTATACAGTTGTAAAAGAAAGGTCCATGAAGTGGAACCTCTCCAACTTGATTTTCAAACATGGTTAGCCATTGATCGAGAACCTGCACAAGCCGGAAACAAACAGCCAGGTGACTCTAATGTCTTTAATGATTTTCAACATCAGATTTTCTGTTTATAAGATAACATGATGGGCGGAGGTGGCACGTGGCCACACTACACCTCCCCAAACATTTCCCCCCAGCTAAATCATTTTCCCAGAATAAATGTATCCCAGGAACTGGAAGGTGCAGAAACGGGACACCAATCTACAACATCACCAGATACGATGGCAGAGGAAGATTGGATTCGATGCATAGGCACTTCAACAAACCCCATCTCAAAACCTCGTACTAGTACCATGGGGTTCCAGTAGCAGTTTCAGAAAGTTTAACCCTCTGGAGTCTAAGGTATTTTTGGGGCCTGGAGAAGTTTTTTCATGCCCCTGACATTTGTGCTTTTTTCAGTTCTTATAAATATCTAAATGGCTAAAGTCAATCTCACTGTAATCAGCACAAACTATGCTAGGCTATAATAATATGTGAGCAGCATGTATGTACATGATTGTTGTTTTTTTGAGAAAAAAAAATGTTATGCGTGGTTAGTGAAAAACTAAAAATGTTAAAATCACTTGAATAAGGCAATAAAACCACATACAGAAATTGGTTCCCAGGAATTTTGAAGAACTGGAGCTTGTAGCCTAGAATTTTTTTTTTCTAAATGATGTGAAAATCATCTTGTTTACTCACTTACAGAAAACAATATATTGATTTAAATTTTCTAAGACACTTTTTTTGTTGGTAAAAGTCATATGCGAGTAGGCGTCAACTATCATGAAATTCACACCTGAGAAGACAAAGGCCTGCATAATGAGCTGCATAATGAGCCATTCAGTCAGCTGTTGTCACTGAGAGGGATGAGTTACAAGAAAGAATGTGAGGACAAAATAACTGTATATAATTTATGTTTGTAGTTTATTTAGAATATATTTAATTATCCCACAACATAATTTAATATTCACTTGTGAGTGCAGTTAAACAGTTTATTAGGAAAATCAAAGCTGACTTTCAAACTGAATTTTTTGCATCATTACTCCAGTCACACAATCCTTCAGAAATCCTTTAACAATCTTATTTTCTACTACAAAAAAACATTTATTGTTATCGATTATTTATCATTATTATTATTATTATTATTATTATTATTATTAATGTTGAAAAGAGCTGAGAATATTTTTTTTTAGGTTTTTTTAGGGGGGATAAATTGAAAGAACAGCAATGATTGTTACATTTGTTACAGTTACATTTATTGTTACATTTATATTATTTACATCAAGCTTTTTGAATGGTATAGTAGTGTATATTGTTATTGAAACTTCATAATATTTCACTTGATTATACATTAGTCAGGAATTATAGTTTGGAAAAAGTCTTTGGAAAAAGTCTAACTAGTAAAATGTTTACACGTTATGTGAAAACTAGTACAAGTATATAATTAATAAAAGAGACTTACTCATGTTTATGACTCTCTGCTGAATAAAGTGCTTCATTTTCTTTTTTTTTCTGAGGAATCCAAATTCTCAAATTCCTAACCACATCACATCTTTTGGTCGTGAATTCATGTCTTATTCCTTCATCCGAAAGCAGTAAAAAAAAAAAAACTGAAGAACAATATAGCTGCGTTGTCCTTCTGTGGGTGTGGGCGTATTCAAGCCGCGCGCTTTAGTGAAACATTTGAATCAAACGCCCCCGCGCTCGGGCGGGGCGTGGGTCGCATTAGAAGATAAGAAGGAGAACCGTGAAAACGGACCATCGCGTTGTTTTCATATGGATTACTTTATCACAGAATATTTGTTCAGACGCACTTGTTAGCTTAAAAGTAGTGACTGTCAGGATTTCTATCCGAGATCTCTTCATGTCTCTGTGTTGAGATTCACTGAGTTACAGTCTGTTAATGAACGCGGTTGTAACTGAAGATCAGCGCAGACAAAGGCTGCAGACAGCACACTTGTTTGTGTGTATCTTTATTTTATAAATGGACCAAAGGTGTTGTTGTTTATTATGGTCTGTTTAACCAAAAACGTAGAACCCGTTAGCAGATTCGAATTGATGTATTGCTCTCTATCTGATACGATCAAAACTGAAAGTGTAATTTAAGTTCTTTTTCGGGGTTATCAGGAGAAAAATACCCCCAAAATGCGTTACGCGGTGTCTATCGACTTCAGAGGGTTAAAGGGCAAAATTCCTTCTAGAAAAACACCTGCCCATCTCCCGTATCTCAAAGAAGACGCACTGGCACTGTTTTGTTTAAACCAGGCACATGACACTGTTCCTTTCAGTGATAAAGGGTGTATATCAAAGGAAGTTACACACCGATCATCAGATTTACCACCAAACTAGGTAAAGGGCGGATCTTTCTCATCATGGGGGAGTATCAACAATGAATGGCGAAAGTAAGAAACCAAAGAAATAGGTTTTGACATCTTCTCTTCTCTTCTTAAGAATAAGATCAGTCAGTATATTTTTATGGCCAGGCTTTTTACAATACAAGCACCCCATGTCCTCATGAGAGTGCAGGCTTACTTGAATGTTCAGCAACTGTCGCCTTAATGTTTCCTACTCACCACGGAGACTTTGTCTTAGCTTGAAAAGCAAACTTGTCAGACTTACTCATGTCTAATTTTTCCTCTTCAAACCTGTCGGACTGGTTTGATGGAAATTAAAGCGTGGATGAAACTCAACTTTCCTTAACAAACTGCTCCAAAACTGAAGTCTTATTAATTGCACTCCTTTGAATGTCAGTAAATGTAAAGGATTTAGAGAATCTTCAGTAGACAACACGACAATGTGTCCCCTTCTGGTCAGGTTTCGTAATTTGGGGGTTATTTTCGATGCCCAGCGAAAAAGTTAAGTTTCATTTTAATACCCTAACGAAGGGGTAGCTTTTTTTCCATCTCAAGCGAAGAAACATTGCGCCGCAATCAGACGTGTTCTCTCATAGGCCTGATGTCAGAGAAGCTTATCCATGCGTTTCACTCACACTCAAGGCGATTATGTAAAACTCTCACTCTTTGCGGGTTTACCTGCAAACTCAGGTTAAGAGGTTTGCAATATTAGACAGAAACTCGGCCGCACGTGTTTTTGACGACTCCACACCTCATCACGCCATCACATCACAGCACCGGTGCTCCAGCACCTGCACTGGCTTCCAGTTCAGTCACGTATTGATTTTAAAGTTCTGATTTAAACTTAAAAAGCAGTACATGGGTGGCTCCAGATTACATCTGTGATTTGGTTACTCCAGCCATTCCTGCTCGCTTCTCTCCGCTCTGCTGGCTCTCTCCTCGGTCTGGGTCAGCCTTCGTTGTAAATTAAAAACTATGGGGCGGAAGGGCCTTTTCCTGTAATGCGGCCGAAGTTATGAATACATTACCTGCGTGCTATCAGGGATGCTGCTTCTGTGGATTGTTTTAAGAGACTTCTTAAGACACATTGTTTGTACCTCAGCTTTTTGATCGCAATTATTGTGTATTTACTGATACTGTTTGTTGGTTGTTTGCAATGTTGGTATGATTGTTAGCGCTTTTAGTATGTTTAGCGCTACAAGGCCTGCAAAGGCGCATTATAAATAGCAAATGCGATTATTTTATATTATTATGTATTATATTATTATTATTATTATAGATTATTAATTATTATGCCGTTTTTGTTTTTACGGCTGGACGTAAACAACTAAATTCTTGCAGACCCCCGATGGTGTTAATCAAAACAATTCATCAGCCACAGTGATAGAAGAGCTTCAGATAGCTGGTAAGTGCCGACCCTGACGCTCGTGTCAGTGAGTTACATAGCTACAGGCGATGAGGAAACACAGCAAAAGTGTGTAATAATTGAAGCAGACTCCAGAGAGTGAGCAAAAAACACCCAATTCATCTTAAAAACTGTGCTCTTCTTGTTTGTACCCTTCATTGAAGCTGAACATGACCAACGAGTAACATTTTTTTTTCTTTGTCTCTTGCAACAATTACAATGCTGAGTAGCAATACATCAATCAGTTTTATTCAAATTCCAAAATTTTTGATCTTTGTCATTTACCTGCCTCAGGCAACGAAGTTTCATAACGCATGTAAACAGGGATGCAGAGATTTCAAACATATACTCAAACTCCACACACATCGGTTCCAGGAGAGAGAGCCAGAATACACACTTCCGGTCGAGGTGCACTTATACTGTGAAAAAACCACACGTGGAACAAAATAAAGGAGTTCAAAAAGAGCCTTTTCACGCCATATGGTCATGAAATACGGGAGACATCAACGATCTTTCCAAAGGAGCTAATAAGCTAACAATTCTCTACAATACCTCACTTTTCAGGAACAAGTGGGCCAAACTAAGACAGTCTATATTTCTAGTTGACACACAAACACAGGGGCACCCCATCCTGGTTGCACCCTACAGCTGAGAATAGAGCTGTGGGTAGAAAACCGGAGGCAAATCTACGTGTGGTAACATCTTGCTGTTTTTACTGCTACGAACTCCGCAACTCCCAACTCTTGTTTAAACTGACACTACGCTCTATTGTCTCGTTCCTCTCCACCTCAAGAGCGTCCAATCTTCGCAACATGCGTGCGTATATAGGCAAATCGGGGAATACTATTTTTCTCTTTGCAAATTGCTCTCTTACAACTTACCCCCGCATCTGATTCTTTCACTATAGCGTCGATTTCGTCTGCACGGCGTTCAGCAACCTAAGCTTTCTCATGGCATTCTAAAATAAGGCAGTGTTTTCATCTTGCCATAGAAAGGGAAATCCAAAATCGTTAGGAAATTACATTGTCACTCTTTTAGCGTTCTAGTTCTGTCAAACGCTCAACAGAAGTATACACATGTGGACTCACTGGGAGCAATAAACTCAAGACAGCTTACACCTCTCAAAATTCCTCTGTCAAAGGAGTGATTGCTTCAAAGTAGTAAACAATGGTTTCCTTCAGTCTGCACTTGAGTAGTAAGATTGATACTGAAGCGTTCGGACAATTTGCACCAGTTGCTCCTTGTACAAAGCGTAAGTAAAGCTTCTGAGGGGCACAGTGAAGAAATCTTCGAGCAACGGAAAAGACTCCTGATCCTATATGTTACCTAGAAGAATACAAAGTAAACAAACAGCTCACGCACGTGAGCACACTGTTAACCAGAAAATACAACTCCCATAACCACTACTGCTTTGAAGAGGAACGTACCGTCAGTGATATCTACGCAAACCTATACTCTGAAGACTTACACAGTCAAAAACACAATGGTAAGCACGGAAGAGAAGAACACACTATACACGACAAACGCATTTACTTTTTTTTTTTTTTTCTGAGAAACTCCAGCTTCCTAACTATCAAAAAAAAAAAACTGAATTCCTACCTAGTCTTGAAAAGGTGTACCTAACGGGCTCGGGGGCGGTCTATATAAACCGCATGAACTCCGTGATGATCAGTTAAACCTGAACTAGTTCTTGAAAGACGTACCCACCACAGGAGAGTGTAATGTCTCGCACCCAGGATAACCCTTAACACATTAAAAAAGGTAAAATACTAATACAACAAAACAAACAAATTAGTGTTCAGGTCGGACGGATTGTATACACAACCCAGCTGGATAACACTGCTCGAATCTAACCAGGGTTCTCATTTCATAAAGGTAACCATATCACAAAATATCACTAGCCTTCTCACGCAACATTCTACACCAACGGCTCCCGACAAGACCCCCAATTTAATGTCTATGGCCAGACCCTATGTTCTCCGCGCGCATAACAAAATAGAGTTCACCTTTTCAGATTGATTAACTTGCAAGATTTTTCTTCAGAGTGATTCATAATGTATCACAGTACAAATATATTATGACATATGTCTTAGGGTTTCAATAATAATCCAATGGTGAGGTCCATGTTGATAATGCTACAGACAATAAGCAAAGGTTCGCGAGCCGAGGACTTCCCCTTAGGATGCTGTTCCCTATGGAAAAAGTGAAATGAGAGGTATCATCTCCCCATCTTTATCCTCCTCACAATAAGAGTGAATTTATTCGACAGGGTGGTGCATTTCTCCAACCCTCCCAAATCATCCTCTTCCCGCCACCAGCAGGCAAAAAAGGAAGCCGTCATTACGAGTCCATAACAAAATGAAATGCAAAAGACTAATTTTCACTGGTTAAAAGGTAATCTGTGTAGATACATATCCTAACAATATATAAAACCTATACATTATATATTATATATATATCGATATATATAATATATAGATATATATATAATATATATATACTTATATATATATATATATATATAATAATAGTATATAATTCTTTGGCGATGTGATTTTGTGTGGCTGTGCTCCATCTCTTTCGGCTGAGTGTGATGGGACGGGCTAAAACGTGTCTGTCTTTGATAAATACTCAAAGGCTCCAGGATGACTGGCCAGAACATAGGGTCTGTGTAAACATTTGAGGTGTGCTGAACATGATGACAAAGCTGGATTTCGTGGATATATTTTACTTCATGATGCTGCAAAAAAATCTCTACCTGACTCTTGACTTCCCTTTGATGCAAGTTCTACCCAGAATCATCAATCGCTTCTCATTCAAAAAAGCAAGCAGGATGGCTCTGTGATTAGAGTCCAGCCCTGGCTGACTCTACTGGCCTGTCTTAAGTCTTTATGCTAGCCACTCAAATACTGAGTATTTCAAAATGCTTTCTATTTTCAGTGAACAACTGTCGTTTTTTTTGTTCTTTTTTTTTCTGTTTTTATTCAGAGTTTTATCAAATCTGGACAGATGTTCTTCTCACCCATCTGTGATATTAAACCTGGAAGGTCCCGCATTTCCCCAGAAAGTGACTAATCAAGCGGTTAGAAAATAACAGTCATTATTTTTTCTGGAGAATGCCCAGGCACTCTCTCTCCCAGTCTCTTGAAAAAAAATAAAGCAATCCACTTATCCCATATGTGGATTTACATGTGTCAAGTCACCTCCGTCTGTCCTGGCTCTCAGGCCAAGTAGATTTATGGCATGAACATAAAATACATGTGCCACTGTGTGAAAGATTTTAGATGAAGAGTTGTTTCTAGTAAGTGCTGGTGCGCAACATGCTTCTTCCTCTTATACTCTACCATTATTGTTAATTCATCACAAAGATGAGGAGCCAAGTAGCATTGGTAGCCAGCCGGAAAGTAATATTAAGTGTTAGAATACAGAATTTTAAATTGTGGTCTAGTAACTTCATTTTAGCAATGCGACTGGCTTTTTTTCTGGTCTTTACTGGGCCAGAAACACACTGTTTTTTTATTCCCGTTTTCCCTGTATTTTATTAAATAATGCTTCGCTACGTGCATTTCCTAGCATGGCATATACAATTGGCTCTGGCTGTAGCTAGTCTATTATTACTTATTCACCGATAGATAAGGGATATGGCGGCGGCGGCAGGCGATAATATAAATGGCGATGCAGAGGAGCAGAGGAGTAGAGGAGCTAGTGTAGCTTGAACTGCTTTAAATAAAATAGGAAAGCCACTCAATATTGGGCTATAAAAGAAAAATAGTATATAAATAAAACATTTTTTTTGAAGAAATTACATTTAGCCCCTGCTTCTGGCACAGAGATGCTCCGGTTATCGATTAGAGAGTGATAAAATGACCAATGGGCTCGAGATGGTTCCGTCAAATTGTTGGTGAGGATTAAAGTACGGATTTGATGGATATCCATTAAAGGCTTGCAGCGTAGTTGAACGAAAGTAAAATATGCAGAGCAGGAGCGCTCCCATATCATAGAAGGGAAACTCAGGAGCCCGCCGTCCTACAGTCTGCTACATAAACACTCCCAGCCTCTTGCGGTCTGGTCTCCAGGATGGGAGCTGGACTGGGAGTGGTCCTCTAAAGCCCTGTAAGCAAGTTTTCTTGGAGCATTGGTGAAACGACTGGAGGGCCCAGTGCCCCTTGCTGGGCCTGGTGGTGGACACTTTAGCCCTCCCGTCACAGCACTCTGCAACTCCGACCACGCCCATCGACGTCCCAGCCCCACCATTGAAGCTCGTTTCCTCACCTCACGGAGCCTCGGTGGTCGGCGTGACCAACCCAGAAAACGGAGGTGCCTTCTAGTGCCCGTGAGGAAGTGATGCGAGGTTTCTCCGCCCAAGGCGACCTCACTGCCAGAGCCCAGGTCGGAACTGTTGAGGCTGTAGCCCGGGTGGCCGCCGGGATGTCGTTACCCTTGCTCTGGCTGGTCACGCACCTCTTTACCGTCTATTCTGACACCTCTAATGCGGACCCCGCTCTTGTTTACATACTAGCCACCAACCACTAAACAAGGTGACCGGCGCGATCCAGAGTCCTCACTTGTTAACTGCACACACCGACGGGCAGATATCCTTAGTTAACTGGAATGTGTCCTTGAGAATTTTCTGCCAAAACGATTTTGAGTAGGATTCGGTAAACATGCAAAAGAAGTAAGAACTTAGCTCGCAAAAACTGTCCTCCGAACACATAACCTGAAAAGCTGTGTAAATCCCTTCTAATTTCTGTAAAAAAAAAAAGAAAATGAGAACAAAAAGGCAAGCCAAGAAAAAAAAAGCCTAGCGATAACACATTTCCTAACGCCTCACACCTCAATCTTCTCTACCCAGTGGTGAGACATGTCACGTTACCATATAAACACCATTTGATACCGCAAGTGCATTGTTTAGCCATATTCCTATAGACAAAAGTGGATATCTTCAAATGTCTACTTGTAAAGTGAGCTCTACTTAATTTTAAACCAACAGATACCCATAGGGATATCCAAACTCTCTCCTCCATCTGCCTCTCAACCTCTCAAACACAAACACTGATCTCCCGTTTCTAACTCTCATTCAATGCCTAGCTGGTTGCAGCATAATTAAGTGGCACTAAATTCTGTTTTGGACATGTCGCACCCCATTGTCTAATAACCATGCAAAGGTTATAGTACTGGACTGTACTATCACCGGTTGGCCAGAGTAATAATATACTATTACTAGAAATCAACAGGCTTGACTTAACGTGCCCTTAAAAAAAGAGACACTTTCAAGTGACTTCGCTTCTTAAATTACTACTGGCGCATTCTGTCTTAAAGCTTTTTGGAGCAAATTGTAATAATGTCCAACTTACAAGTTTCCATTTTTAATAATATACTGATGTTTCACAAGTAGTACACTCTTCTACATTAAAGTATATTTTACGTGTATCATACATGCTTGTCAGCATATATTCCACAGCGCCAGTAATTTATTTTAAAGACTAGCCAGTTGTAATTATGGAAATTAACCTATGGCAATTACATTAAGTGTGGCAAAAGACTCTATAAGTTCAACAAAAACACTATAAGCTCTGGAATTCTTGAACTTCAAATGCATTTTAATTTAAATATGATTTTAAACATGCAGTAAAGTGTCTAAAAAAAATTAGATCTATATTTCCATAATACCAGTACCTCTCGGTACAAAAGTATGTCTGTAAGCGAGCTACTGTTGCCTTTTCACAGGGCACAAAACTTACAAACAGAAATAAAAAAATAATATAATCAGACAACCTCTTATTCCAAATTTTGTCGTCATATGATTTGTCTGTGACGTATTAAACTAATCACATCTAAATGTTTCCAGTTGGCCAAATTGAATTGAGTGAACACAATTTTATAACTGTAATTAGGCCAATTGAAAAATTTTGATGTAACCAGTCACTAGAAATTGAAGAGTTGGAGAGGTTTTTATTTTTTTTTACAGTGAGTGTAGTACGAGTTCAAATAAGCCTATCCAAATGCAGAGATGTCAGCTTCCTCATTCTTGGATCGCGATTGCACAAGACTCGATGGCCTGCTGTCTTGAGAATGTCTTTGTATTTGTTGGCATCTTTCTTTCGTCATCTCTTTCTCCAACCCTGTCCTGCTCCATCCTCCCATGAGGAGGGGCGAGCAGGGCACTCGGCCCTGTTTGCCTCAGTGGCCTTCCACCCTCAGTGCAGGCTAAACCTCCTGTACTCCTGGCTGCTCCGTTCTCTAGCAGATCCTGTGAGCAGTGGACGCATGGTGGACGCATGTTGATAAATTGCATATTCTTGGTCTGGAAAACTCTAATGCGGATGGGGCTTGTTCTTTACATCATTTCTTTGGTCTGGTTAGTGTTGTTATAACCTAATCTGAAGGCAAAAAATTATCTTGAAAATTTAGGATCAAACCCTCCCAGCCAAATAAAATAAAATATAATATGAAAACTGATAATCATAATCATTTTTAATATACTACATAATAAATGGTAAAAAAAATGCCTAAAAGTGAAAATGAAATTTAAAAAAAAAAAAAAATAATTAGAGCTATTGTAATAATAACAATATAATAATGAAAATAAAAGCAAATAAAAAAAATGAAAAAAATTAAATTAAACTGAAAGAAATACGGCTAATATAGAATGTAATGAATACTGCAATAATCATTAGTACTTATTACTCCAGAACGATTACTACATTCCAAAATTAATTAAAAGAAACAGCAAGTAACTTAAATGAAAATCAGAAATGTTGCCATGGCAATATAACAAATAAAATTGACAAAAACCCAATAATATAAAATACAAATTAAATCAAATAAAATTATGCACTTAAAATGTAAAATAAAGAGCAAACAATACATTTCAAAATCAATTACAAAGAAATAGCAAGTAACAATTATTAATTAATTAAACATGACATTTTGAAGTAGAAAGGCTAGTATAGTCTTGTAAAACATATCTGGTCAGCTCAAACTCAGAGGTCTGTCTTTGTGAGACATCTTTGCACAATCTTTGCGCATTCTTCTTCACAAGCATCTGCTGATGTATAGATCTCTCAAAGAATAAAACATCCTTTGATCCCTACCCTGCTATGATTACATAAATGTGTCATGCTGTGTTTGGCTCTTGTCTTTATCTAATGTTTTTTGCTGAATGAGGCGGGGTTTGCATTGTAATCAGCTCATTGTCTTTTCCTTGTTTTTTGTGGAAAATTAGAATCATCCATTTTCCAAACTGCTTGTCTGATTAATATTTGCATATTTTGTACTGTATGTACCTGGTATTGTGCAGAAGATTCCTCAAGCTCCTTAAGTTTGTCTTTCCTCTGATTGTTCATCTTTTCCATCACTTCAATAGTGTTTTGCTGCACAGCCTGTATAAACACAACAGGTATCAATGTCCCAACCCGCTCTCACACACAGGTACAGATGATGCAGCCAGTCACGTCTGCAGAGCTCCAGTGGTCTGCCGTGGTGTATTGTACTGCCTCTCTGATCCAGCTTCTACAGGACTCACTAGTTTATGGCCCTGAATCTCGCCATAGACTGCGGAGGCTTCAGGTGCTCATCGCGAGAAAGTGAGATGGCCAGGATCAGGCAGGATCACAGCTTAAACGTGAGATGTCTTATCACAGACGCCACATGGAATCGCTGCCTCTTTCTCCACATGAAGAGGTTCAGGCTAGTAGCTGAGCTCCTGAGAAACTCTTGCAGCAGGGCTTCATGGCTCTGTTGGACGGAGGTTTGCGGTCACGGGCTCCTGGCAGAGAGGGCACTGCTAATCTGACCTGCTGATGTGCTTGTCCAGACAGCCCCTTCTTGCAGAAGGTGTGTGTCCACAGTGGTGGAGACTGGATCTGTCAAAGGTTTTTGCAGATGGGGCACTGAAGGTGGCTAGAGATGTCCACGGGTGTAATCATTGGTGGTTGTCACAGTAAACTTGAGAGTGGGATGAAGAGCTGCAACAACAATAACAATAACTACAGCTGAAACAGCAATTATGGGCCAAGCACAAAAGAGGCAAAGTGGGAGGGAGCTAATCAAGCATGACAGAGAGCATCAGAGCATGGTCGTGGATTTTTATATATCAAGTTTCATGCACAGTCAAGGTTACCAAGATATTGCATAAAACACTGTAGCCCCCCACTATAGCAAATTTGACTCATGAGTCACATTTAAACAGTTGGAGTTACTGCATTATTTTAGCTTACATGATCCATTTGAATGCGTGGTGAAGATCGGACAAACACTCTTAGTACATGAGTATTTTTTTTTTTTTTTTTTTTTTGAAGCCACATGACAGACAGCAAAATATACCGCTTGGATTTCCTAGGATCCAATAAACTGAGATTTATTGGACAAATATAGGTTATTAGTTATAGGACAAAAATTCACAAAAACTATCACAAAAACCATTTTACAAAAGCATTACATTCAACCACTAGGTGACACTTTAACTCAAAATCCCAGCAGTTAGCCAGCAGTCTTGAGGCTTCATAAGCAATGTGAGTTACATAATCAGATTACTTTTTTTCAAATAACTACTAAAGTAACTAATTGTTTTTTAATTGCCAAGAATACCTGACATTTTTTCAAATAAGTAACACCAGTTATTTCAAGCTTTCCCATTTATTGACTGATACTCTGCTGCTGTCACAGTTCAAAATAGACCTAAAATGGAAGCTGGTTTAACATTTCCACAGCCAAGTAACACAGGCTGTCTGCCGATCACAGGTCAGCCCTGCAGAACGCAGAACAGGTAAACTATATCCAGGACCTGAAACGGTAAGCAGGCATGCAATGTAAGCAGGTGAGCGGTCAGGTATTGCTCGTGAGGTATAGATGCTTGCAGGCCTCCCACTCCAGGCAGTAACTGCAGAGCACAGAGAATCAGATCTTGACTCAGGAAAAGCCAGCTAGCAACAGACATAAACGAACAACAAACAAAACCCACAAAAAGGAAAAAAAAAAAAAGAATATGAGGTCTAAAATTGCCAGAAAAATCAGGGCAAAAGGGAAACAGGTGGGGAGAAGAGTGGGAGAGTGAACGCTTGATTGGAGAAATCGAGTTCTGCTGCTAAAAGAGCCTCACGCCATGCAGAGAGCCGGTGAGAAGAAACAAGCAGAGGAATAAAATAGACTCCCCTGACAGCTGTTCCCATGCTGATAGAAATCGGGAGTAAAATCAGGTGCACTGTGTAAACATGATAAGCTTCCTAGAAGTTTTGAGAGTAAATGTCCCCTATGCATTTACCTTAATTTACTTTCTGCACAAAACAGATTAAGTATCCCCAAGCGCATTATTAAAAACAGTGAAAAGCAAACTAAGAATGTGACACAACCCTGCAATAACTAAATATGCCAAATAACACAGATATCATATGTATTTAATCCCCACGTTATTAGCCAATGTCAATACTGCTGACCTTTGATGATCCAATTCAACTACATACTAACAAGCAAAAAATACTTTTAAATAAAACATAAGATTTGCATTTCTTTTTATTATTTTATTTAACCCATCTCCTTCAGCCTTTGAGGGAATTAAAGGGGTTTTACATTTTCAAAATAATAATAATAATAATAATATTATATATATATATATATATATATATATATATATATATATATATATATATATATAAATAAAAACAAAACAAACAAAGCCCTGTACCTAGATGAGTAAAAGTAATGCAAAGTAAATATAACACATTACCTTGATACAAAGTAACTAAGTAATGCAATAATTTTGTTTTTAGGATTAATGCAACATTGTAATGCATTACTTTAAAAAGTAATCCTCCCCTAAAACTGTGGAACCAGGAATGAAAAGGATCCAACTCTCAGGTGCCTGTGATGTTCTGTCTCTAGATCCTGTTTTTCTGCTAGTGGTATTGCCCTCAGATTATCCTGTTAAATAATCTTATCTTGCCATTTTGCTTCTGTGTGATGGACTGTGAAAAGCTATGCATTGGATGAATCATTCCCAGGTAATACTGGAAGTTTGATACTTTTCAGTACAATAGTAAAAACAATAGAATGAGCAATATAAAGAGGACCCCTTGCCTTGCAAACACTACTCAATGATCAGGAGAGATCAGACTCACCTCTGACGGAGGCAGTATCACCTTCTGGATTCTGCTTTTTCAGTCTTTAATTTCTGCTTCTCTCTCCTCCCATTTATGTACAGCAGTGTTTCGTTTCCTTCAGAATCCCTCCCATTGTGATAAACTCTCATTCCTGGAAAAAAGAAACCCCTTCCTAGTTACTACTCCACTCCAGTTCTTTACATACATTTGCATCATTTGTCTCAGTGTGTAGCACTGCCACAGCTTTTGACACACACACATTCAGTAAATCAAAGCACCAAGAGACAACCAGCAGGCATCCAACAAACACATTCTCTCTCTTTACATTCTTTACCTATCACTGTATTTTATTGTCAGCTGACTAAGCATTTTCCCTTCATAGGACTCTACTTATATTATTATTATTATTATTATTATTATTTTCATTATGGCACCTGACACCTCCAAGTCCCTCTATCTTCACTTTTTTCATTTCTAACTGTTTTTATTTTATAAAAAGCACAAAGTTTTTGTTGTTATTGCTGAGTATTTATGTGTTCACATTGATGTATTGCTCTTTATCTGTATGATCAAAACTGACAGAGTAATTTAAGATTCTTTAGGGGCGCTTATCGAATTCCCAGAGGGTTAAAATGGAAAAGAGAAGCCAGGATATTCTTCATAGCATTGGGTTGGGAACAACACAAGCATTACAGCTGTGGTGTCAAACTAGACATGTTGTTACCTGTTTACAATCCATGATGTTTTAAAACAGCCTTCCAGAACATTGTGCCTTTAACATTTTAAATGCATGAAGTGAAAGAGAAACCAAAACATGCATTTCACCATCAAAAAAGAAAGCCTCTGGGGAAATAAAACTAATATGCAGGATGTAAAATCGAGTGAGAGATTAAAATATATTTGTAACCCTGGACCACAAAACCAGTCATAAGGGTCTTTTTTTTTTTTTTTTTAGTCATAATTATACATCATCTGGAAAGCTGAATAAATAATCTTCCTTTGATGTATGGTTTGTTAGAGGACAATATATGGCTGAGATACAATTATTTTGAAAATCTGGAATCTGATGGTGCAAATAATACTACTACTACTACTACTGCTACTACTACTACTACTACTACTACTACTAATAATAACAATAAATAATAATACAAATCTAAATATTGAGAAAATCACCTTTAAATTTGTCCAAATGAAGTTCTTAGCAATGAGCCAGAACAATGCCATATGACAACATAAGAATAATAATATCCATCACTTCTTTTCTTCAAAAGGTGTTGAGTGAGCCCATTATAAGGGAAAGAAGCTTAGCCTTGCGGATATTAGATCAAGTTGCCTTGATCGTTCTTTTTTAATTAAATGCATTTTACAAGACAAGACTCTAAATGCTAGAAATTAGAGAAAAGAAACAAATGCAAGAATAATTAATTTATTAAGATAGATAGATAGATAGTATAATATAAATAAAAATATGATTCAAATATCAAATAGCAGACAGATATGTCACTTTCCTCACAGCTGATTAGTTCAGGTTTGATTTGTGATATCCTGCGCTTGAGCAAACCAGACTGAACTTATTCAGGTAGTTTGGAACCTGGCTTCATGCAACAGGCCACCGCAGGTGTAGACTCAGTAGTTTTAAGTATACATTTGTTTCAGTTGACCACAAACATACATAAAGTTACATTATTTACAGTAGCCTTCATCTACTGTTGAGGCCGTAGAAAAGAGATTATCAACAGATTATAATCATTAGAAAGGTCTTCACCTCCTTATAAACAAACCTCTCAATAAATATAATGAGTCTGTCTTACAACTTAATATCAAATTACACTAACATTTATATCAAAGTATATATATATATATATATATATATATATATATATATATATATATATATATATATATATATATATATATATACATATACACACACACACACACACACATCAGATTATGTGGAAATATCAGCAAAGTTTCAGATACACATAGCTAAAAATAAAATAAAATAAAATAAAAATCTGTCCTTGAATAAGCCTGAAATTCTGCCTCTGTTAGGTTAGCCTCTGTCTCCATCTGGTGGTAATAAATGTGATGATCAAACGAAAAAAAATAACTCAAACTGCCACGTAAATTGTGCCCCCAAATCCTGAATCAAAGAATAGCCTTTGCTTATTTAATTTTTATACATACATATATATATATATATTTCTGTAATGACAGCTTGGATTTGAAGAAGACAGTCCAGGAAATGAATATTAAAGTTTGAGATTCTAGCACAAAGAACCCACTTAGTTACAGATGTTAAAGCAAAAGTGATACAAACACAAGTGGTACACAATCTCCACTATCTTGTACACTGAGCTGTGAGGAAAATATGAATTGAAAAACACATGGATTACAGCAAAATGTTTCTTTAAAGACTAATTAAAGGCTTTTATAAAAATCTAATCCTGAAATCTGCTCTGTCAGTCTATGTCTCCCTCTGCTGGTCTGAAATCAGGTAATCAAGCAAAGATTGATGACAAATGCTCCCAGCTCCCTTCAAAGCTTTCGGAAGCTCAGCGCATTGGGAAACGCCTTGTTCGTGGACCAGCTGTGAATAATGTGTAACACGCCGATAGAATTGACTCCGGCGGTAATATAGCCTCGGTTGATGACGCCATCGGAGCATGCCCGCAACACGGGGCTATAAATAGATAAGCTACAGGTGCATCAACAGGTCTTTTGTCTTCAGATCATTCTGTGCATGTGTGCGGCCAGAAGATTCTTTTGTAATCTGGTACAGATCTTCGTGAGGGATGAGCCAATCGTAAACGGTAAGTGTTGTGTCCCTCTCCATGCTCCTCGCTGGCCCTATGTATGAGCTGGATACACATGATTACTGTTTTGTTTGTTGCTTTGTGCTCGTCTGAACTATTTTCAGACCGCACCCACCTTTTCGCCGGAGGGCTCTCGCAGGCGGGTCTGGCGCGGATTTGAAGCGAACAGCGACGGGGCCTGGCCCCTTTCGCTTACGGGTGTCACTAGATTCATCGCAAGATCTCCTCTCTCGCGGATCGCAAGCGCGGCCCGTGCTTCTTCCTGGGATTCACGGTGAGAATGATATATCTCTTGGGTCTGCGTATGGCATGAGCAGGCCGTCAATTTCTGAACATCTTCCTCATGAGAGAGAAATCGGGTCGAGGAGCTGCCTGAGGTGGTTACTTGCACGGGTGGACGGGCTGCAGCTTGACTGTGCCACGTAACAAGAGACCCCAAACGAGGTAAGCTGGAGGATAGGTTTCTGTCAGGGTGGTAGGAGAGAGAGACCAAGAACATCAGTCTCTCCCCCTTTTCGAGGGACCTCCATGATGAGCTGTCGGGGTCATGGAACCAAACCGTGCATACTTTCCCAAGATCTTGTGCGCCCTCGACGCTGACTTTTTCAACCTGCTCGTGGATGCAAAGTCGCTTGAGGGGAGTATTCAGAGATGCCTCGGGTTGAAGAGTCGCATTGGCGAAGCTATCTCTCGCCTGAATCTGCATCCTCGGTGAAGAAACCTACTCTCCCCCACTAAACCTTGTAGGAACTTAGCATCATTGCTAGTGGGCAAAAGCTAGCCAAGCTGCAGGTCAGGCTGGTGCTGCGCTGCACACTATGGCTATGGTGTTACAGGCATACCAGGCTGACCTGTTGAAGGACTTGAGTGTGGGCAGGTAGAACCGGCGGGGAAGCATTCGCTGAGTTACTGGCCAGATTTGTCTCTCCGGCGCACTGGGCAGATCGCGCTCGGCCCCATTGGCCGGGTCGATGTCAGCTTTTAGTCAGCACGTGGAGAGGTAACGAGGCTTAATTTGACGGGCATTAAAGAGCAGGGAACGTTTGTTTCTTTTAGACTCTCTCCTATCTCTCCATTTGGCCTGTTTGGCGATTCGGTTATCACGATTGATAGAGCAGGTTTAGGGGAAGCAAAGAAACATGAAGAAAGCGTCTCGTTCCAGTTTCTTCCTCGCCGCGCCTCAATGGGAGTGGCCATCAGCCCACTCCAGCCTCGCCTCGGTCCGCCAAAAACCAGGGGGAGGGTTAAAAAAGCAGGAAGCGTGGCAGACCCGTGCTCCCCCTGCCGCCAGGATTGGGGACAGGTTAGCCGCGGCTCAGCAACATCAAAGCCAGACCCTCAGGACTTTCATTGATAATAAGAAGAAGTCCTGACGCTATGGTCAGCGCCCGTGCTGGTGGGAGGTAGTCCCTCCGCGGTGTGTAGTGCTTGCTGGCAGAGCTTTCGAGCTTTCTGCCCGCATACTACCCTCATTACAAAATCTCCATCCCCCGCCGCCAGCTTGTGCCTCAGGAGGCGGGGGTTTTCCAACAAAGATATTAGATGTTCCAGTGCTTCCCTGCCCGCCATTCAGGACACGGAACATCTAACATCCCCCTCAAAAAGGAAGTATTGAAATTGGTACCACTTCAGAGAGTCTGGCAGCGTGGAACTTCTGCCAGGCATTTCTGCGTGGGTGTTGAGCACAGTACGGATAGGATACAGGATCCGATTTATTCGGCCATCCTCCACGCTTCAATGGCGTGGTCTCCACTCGCGGAAACCAGAGCTGATGCAGGTATGGTCTCAAGAGCTACAAACTCTTCTGGGCAAAGAGGCCATAGAACATGTTCCCTCTTCCACAGAGAGAGTCGGGCTATTACAGCAGATACTTCCTGGTTCCAAAAAGGGTGGGGGAGTGCGGTCCAATCTTGGATCTTCGAGGCTTAAACCGCATAATCAGAGAGCACTCAAGTTCAAGATGTTAACCGTCAAGACGGTCGTCGCGAAATTCAGCATCGCGATTGGTTCATCACGACGCATCTGAAGGACGATATTTTCATATAGAAATTTTGCCACAACACAGGAAATTCCTGAGGTTCGCCAGCTAAGCATACCAGTTTTCGGTTCTTCCTTTCGCCTAGCCTTATTGCACCCCAAGACGCACAATAAAATGCATGGATGCAGCGCTGGCTCCATTACTTACTCCAGGGCATTCCGCATTTTTTGAATTATATCGACGATTGGCTGATACTAGCACAATCAGCGTAGAGATGGCGCCAAACACAGGGACATCGTTAGCTCATCTAGCTCTGGGGGTTGAGACTCAACACCGAGAAGAGTGTTCTCTGTCCGCCCAGAGAGAATCCACTTATCACGGATCGCTTGGGGATTCGATCACAATGCGGCACAACTGTCTCCCGCCGATCAAGACCATTCAGCAGACCATGAGCAAGGTCATAGGCCAGGATCGCACTGTTCGTCAGTATCAAAAGATGTTAGGCTCATGGCTTCAGCATCCACAGTGA
>NC_056603.1:44295452-44295543 GCF_018340385.1 Cyprinus carpio
TCCTCTGGGGTTGAGACTCAACACCGAGAAGAGTGTTCTCTGTCCGGCCCAGAGAACGACTTATCACGGGATCGTTTGGGATTCGATCACA
>NC_056603.1:44295603-44295770 GCF_018340385.1 Cyprinus carpio
AGGCCAGGATCGCACTGTTCGTCAGTATCAAAAGATGTTAGGTTTCATGGCTTCAGCATCCACAGTGATTCCTTTGGGGCTGATGCACATGAGACCGTTTCAGTCGTGGCTAAAAGCCAGAGGAGTTCATCCAAGAGCCAATCCTCAAAGGCAAATAAAAGTGACGT
>NC_056603.1:44296077-44296155 GCF_018340385.1 Cyprinus carpio
TCTGAACAAGATAGCGAGGGAGATTTTTCTTTGGGCCCAGGACAAGCTCCTGTCACTCAGGGCCGTTTACATTCCGGT
>NC_056603.1:44296346-44300607 GCF_018340385.1 Cyprinus carpio
ACCATACAGAGTTATGCCAGTAAATGGGGTGTTTTTGACAGGTGGTGTGTGGTACACAATGTAGATCCAGTCAACTACCATATTGCTTCAGTTCTGGACTTTGTCAACAGGCACATGCCCTGCTACTCTTAAGGTATATGTGGCCGCTCTTTCGGCTTGCCATGCCTTGATTGACGGGATGCCACTCGGGAGACACCCTCTGCTCTCTCGCTTTCTTCGTGGGGCCAGACGACTGAGGCCTACAGTAAAAACCAAGATGCCTTCTTGGGACTTCGCTATAGTTCTCGAGGGTCTGGTTGAAACCCCCTTTGAACCTTTAGAGTCAGCGTCTGATAGACTTCGAACTCTAAAAATGGTTTTTCTCATGGTAATAACTTCTTTGAAGAGAATTGGGGATATGCAGGCTCTGTCTATCTCACCATCATGCTTAGACTTTGCCCCAGGGACCGTGAAAGTGATTCTGCATCCTCATCCTGATTACCTGCCTAAGGTACCGTTTTCGGCTGTACATCCAGTCATTCTAGAGGCCTTCTGCCCTCCGCCGTTCACAACGCCAGAGCAGGAGAAATCTTATAGACTGTGTCCAGTCCGTGCTCTTCAGACTTACATCCACCACACTAGCCAGTGGCGTAAGTCGGAGCAACTGTTCGTCTGTTATGGTGGTGGTAACAGAGGAGCAGCTGCCACCAGGCAGACCATGTCTCACTGGGTCAGGGATGCTATTGCTTTGGCTTATGAGGCGCGCGGTCAAGCTTCGCCTATAGGCCTATAGGTCGCCTCCTCTAGTGCTTTAGCAAGGGGTGCCCCCTTACAACAGGTTTGTGATGCGGCAGGTTGGTCCTCTCCGCACACATTCATAAGATTTTATAGTTTGGATGTCCGTGCTACTCCGGGTTCTCATGTCCTTGAGTCAACATCACAGGCTAATGTCTGAGGCCTTCTTGTGGTTTGGTAGGCACCACCTGCACAACCTTAGGGGTCCAGACATTTTCGCTAACGGCAGCGCTGGCTTTCTCGCTCCCCACGCGCTGAGCAGCGCAGCATCGCACTGAAGCTTCTAAAGTGGAACGCCTCCCGGTTACTTAGCTGTAACCTTGTGTCCCCTGAGAGAAAGCTGAACGAAAGATGCTGCGCCTGCATTGCCATACTGAAATATGTCCCAGGACTGCTCTTCAGACAAAATGTCCCTGTTGATGCACCTGTGGCTTATCTATTTATAGCCCTGTGTTGCGGGCGCGCTCCGATGATGTCTTCAACCAAGGCTATATTACCGCCGGGTCAATTCTATCGACATGTTACACATATTATTCACAGCTGGTCACGAACAAGACGTTTCCCAATGCCCTAAATAGCGCAGCATCTCGTTCCGCTTTCTTGTGTAAATCCTAGTTACCACGGAATGTAAATCCCAGCAGAAACAGAGAAACAAATAGTATTCACAGCTGGTCACCCAGTTGTTCCAGCCAAGTAAAATTAACACTAGAAGTCCCAGAGATTTGTAACCCTCCTTAATAAGGGATGCTAACTGGCTAGTTCGTCTTTATTAATATTAGCATCACCATGTAGTAAATATGGTCATTACCTGAGCAATCTGCAGAGGGGTTGGGGGTGTATAGTGGTGATTGGTTGTTGGCATTTGTTTTGTTGTGTGGAGGGAGAATAAGCAGCAGAGAATCCTGATTGACCTCCTCTCCAAGAAAAGAAAATGCAGAGAAGACTTCACCCGTTCGGCAGGGCTTGGAAATGATCCCGAGTGAAGCAAACCCCTTCAGACTCAGATGGAGAGGAGCCCAGACTGTTCAGAGCCAGAATTCTGACCGCAGAGCTGTCTGATCTTTCTTCAGGTTAAGTTCCATTTCATATTACTCCTATTTTTCATTTGAAACTGAGTAAGTGAAAACCGACCAACCAAAGCAGATAGGAGTGACCATAAACCACTTTCCTTTCACTTGCCTTTTTTGTATTGGCCACTTTTTTACTTGTACCACTTAGCAGACACACATTCGCTGCCATCTGAAGTGCAAAACATTATATTTGTTTCTTTGCCTTTAGTTGTATCTTTCATTTAGAAAGATACTTCAGACATTCTTCCCGACATACAGATAAGGAGATACCGGAATTATTATTAGTATCTATGCAGGCATTTTGTGATATCATTTGACTTTTCCATCTCCCACCGAATTTTGAATTTTGTTCACACCTGCAGATGAAGGATACTGCTCCTCAACCAAAAAGAGAGAGCCCGCTTAGGGGACTGACCTGACGAAGAACAGCGAAAAGATGGCACAGTGTGGCGTGAAGAACAGGTGTGGGGACGCGTCTCCCTTTCACACCAAAATCAAGCGTACGCGCAGATGGAGGAGCCCATGGCTAAGCCCAGGAAAATATCTCCGAGGCGGCTTCATAGCTTCCTGTGTTTTCATCACTCTTGCCAGGCTTCATAGCGTCAAGCATGGACGATTCAACATTGCACAGGAAAAGGAGCGTTCATTGGTTCATGGCCCTCCCTGAACTAATGGCATTTGTTGCAATTTTTCATCTTCGCGGGCTTAGCCACCAAGGTTCCATCACGAGGTGACTGCTGGTCCCGGCAAACCTGGGGAAACCCACATATCGATGGAACAATGCCCGGCGAAACCGCTTCCCGAACATCCATCGCGACACCCTATCGGCTTTCGATGACGGAGTCCACGCCATGAGTGATCGGGCAAAGACTGATACAAGTTTGCTGCAATTTCCAGTGTGTGGGGGATCCGTTGCACCAATTGGGCTCACGTCCCTACACCTGGTCTACATATCCCGTTGATGAACAGCTATTCCACCCGTCAAGACTCGCTCTGTTAACTGGAGTATCTGGCAACTCAAACACTGACAAGTTTGTTATCAAGTTTGGGTGCTTGCGACCTAAAATCCAAGTGACATTTGTATGTCCGGCACCATCTTGGCAAGGACCCTAGGTCGTCCAAGTGGAGAGAGACTGTCTTGAAAATTAGTGATGAGTGGCTGAGGGAACCATTCCTAGACAAGGCAGAAAATGTTACCACGGTTGACAATTTCTCGTCACATCGTGTCAATTGCGCATAAACTTCTTAGTCGGAAACCACCATCCTCGCCAAGTCACAGATTCGCCGGGAAATCCCTTCAATCCGCTGACATACAACAGATTCGCAATGAATTCACCACTCAAGGTATGTTGCAGTCTTTTGTGGTTCTATGTTTGGGGTTCTAATTTAAGAATCACACCGAGCAGTGGGCATTGTGTGTAACAAGTGCTATGAAATACAATTTATCGGTTTATTAGGTGTTTTCAACCACTGCTGTCTACTCTGACGGCGTATGCGCCCAAACGGAAGAAGACGTCTACAATTCTAGCAGCATGCACAGCGTGAGTCAGACTGTAATTAACCACCAAAAGAAGCCCAAACACTGTCACCCTTTACAACACCACAAAAAAAAAAAAATAAAAAAAAAAAAAAAAAAAAAAAAAAAAAAAAAAAAAAAACAAGTGCGCCGTGGATGTGATGGACCCGATGGTGCGGGAGTACAACGCTGTCCCACAGGGAACAACGGCTAACAGATGACACATGTGTAATGCAGACGGGAGATACCTGTCCCGTAGTTGCCATGATTGGTTGGTCGAAAGTGACGTCTGTTCTCTAACAGTTGGTAGACAACTCCCACAGAAAATCGGCACTTTCTCTTTTAATGTACTGATTTCAGTAATATTTGTCTGTCCAATATGGGGTGGTTGTCCTTAAAGTACATATGTTTAGTTTTGTCATTTTTTATCAAATAAACCGTTCAGTAGTGCGGAGGAAGGAAAAACACTGCTGTGTGTTAGAGTTTGTGCTCCCAAGAATTGGCAAAGCGTTAAACACAATTTGTATTCGCTTGAAGTCTGGCCTCCAGCATGGCCCCACAGGTTGCATAACAAAAGAAACTGTTTGCGTATACACCTGCTAGTAAGGATATTACCGGATCCAGCCTTCCACCCCCTCGGCGTGTGACCTTCCGGGGTTTTATAGGTAAACGAGAAAGCAAGGGGCTGCGCTCTCGGGACTTCTAGTGTACCCTGCAACAATCCCTTCTTTGAGCCCATCAGTGCTTTAGGCTCCGGCGGGGGCATAGCTGAGGCAGTCTCCCCAACGAAGCCTGTTGATGTCTGAATCGGTGATTACGCGGGGGGATAACACTGGGCCGGGAAAACTTCATAGCTGCACGACTGAGACAGAAGGGAAGGGAGTACGAGTGGGGAACATGT
>NC_056603.1:44300959-44301130 GCF_018340385.1 Cyprinus carpio
AAAAGTCCAGCGTTTTGTGACCTTAGGGAGCGTGATGGGTTGTAGCGAGGTAGAAGACTAGTTCGGTACGCAGGAGCTAAGCCATTAAGGGCCTTATAGGTAATAATATTTTGTAACTGATACGGAACCTAATAGGTAGCCAGTGCAGAGACTGTAAAATTGGGTTAATAC
>NC_056603.1:44301524-44301661 GCF_018340385.1 Cyprinus carpio
ATTTTCACTCTGTTAGCTTAGATAATTTTGAAGTTTCACCTGGTCTTGTTGAGATATATATAGTCGAGTATCATCAGCATAACAATGTAAACTTATCCCGTATTTTCTAATGATATTACCAAGGGGCAACATGTATC
>NC_056603.1:44301737-44301876 GCF_018340385.1 Cyprinus carpio
ATAAACAAAGTGGTAGCGATCGGACAGGTAGGATCTAAACCATCTTAAAGCCTGTCCTTGGATTTAACATTTACATTTAATCATTTACAGAAGCCATCTCAAAGCTTAATTTCTACAGTAACAGAAACAACTGATCAAC